>NC_084968.1:14246704-14281704 GCF_949316205.1 Platichthys flesus
GACATGACACCGTCTTCTCCATCAGGACTGAGCCCAACTAACCACAGCTCTATCTCTGATCTGTGTCGCTGGGATGTTGCTAATGAACTTATTTTCCTCGGGGAGTTTGAATAACGAGACACAGCATGTTCCCGAGTGTCAGAGGCTGCACAGCAGAGTTCAGACACGCAGCTTCAGACACAGTTTGGGATCTAATGTCGTGAAACGGCTCGGGGCCGCAGGGAGGGAAGGTTGATGCTCACAATAAATCATCTACGTGTTTTCCCCTCCTGTCGTTTGTCCCTCAGCCGTAGACCAGCATGCCGTTGGTGAAGAGGAACATCGAGCCCAGGCACCTGTGCCGGGGGGCGCTGCCGGATGGGGTGACCAGCGAGCTGGAGTGCGTCACCAACAGCACCCTGGCAGCCATCATCAAACAGCTGGGCAGCCTGAGTGAGTTCAGCACAGATGATTGCTTTCCACCTCATTTGTGAAGGGACGTTTGTGTTCTCGACTCTGTGACTGTGGGTTCGATGACTCGACCTGCAGACATGTAATGACCACCTGTGAATCTCAATCTGCCATCACACCCGAAACACAAATGGTTTCAGAGAGATGTTCCTGTCGACTGACTAGATTCCTGCAGTTTACCGGGTTGTAGCTGCCGGCTGCTGGATGGAGCCACGTGGAATCCATGTTACAGATACAAGTAGAGAAGCTGCCAAAGAGCTCGCTGTGTTTAATTCTTCTAATCGAGCTGCAGCCTGATGAGTCAGCATTCTGCAGCTAGCAGGGTCCAGGTGCAAATCCTTCAATTTCCCCTTCAACTCATTCAGTTGCTTCATATCTGTGAATGTTCACCACTGATGTCGCGGTTTCCTTCTTCTTTGCATGTGTTTAGGGAACGTAGCTTTTTACTTCTGATTAACTGTCAGAGGATAAATTTAAATTCGGCGACGGCTCAGTGTGAATGTGTGAACACATGATCCTCTGCTCCGTCTGTCGTGGTGTCGGCTGGAGGAGAGACGCTGAATGTGTGCGCTCTTAATGTGGTTAGAAAGTCAGCAGTGGTATTCAAGCCATTTCTGCTTTTTGGTAAATAAATCATAAATAAATCTGTCTCCATCACACGCTCAGAAAGGAGACTTGGGTCCTACAGGTGCACAGCAGGGGGCAGCTCCTCCTACTGAGACAGAAAGAGGAGGAGGAGGCGGAGCATCGATCTTCATCTCTGTGAATTATCTTTCCATTCATCGACTGTCCGACCGTCAAAGGTCAAGGTCACCGTGACCTTACAGAACACGTCTCAGGGAAGTGTCTTCACATCCGGCACTAACAATCTGTTGGACTAGAAGAATCAAGTGATTTGATTTAGGTGGTAAAAGGTGAAAGGATCAAGGTCACGGTGACCTCGTAAATCATGTTGTTGGCCTGATGAACATGATTTAGGGAGTTTACTCAAAATCTGACCAGTTAAAAGAAGAACTAGATGAAATAAGTATTAACACAAATAAGAATTGACCTAAAATAGAAACATTATTGCACATATGTGTTTTTATCAGGCTCCTGTAATGAAGCTATAATCTATTTACATCAATGATTCATGTAGAATTAGAATAAAGATATTTCAGTAGAGGCCGTTAACTCACCTTCAGCTCTCTGTGGAAACATCTCCTGGTGCTGCTTCCTCAGAACCACGCCCCCTGCTGGTTCTCCTCTCTGTGGATATCAAACACTGAGATGTGAAGTGTGAATCCTCCCTGTTAACGTTCCCAGGATGAAAGAAGAGAATGGTGAATGGGAAATGAAGTCCCAGTATCCGACCTAACCGTGTGTGTGTGTCTGTGTGTGTCTGTGTGCGTCTGTGTGTGTGTGTGTGTCCAGGTCGCCATGCAGAGGACATTTTCGGGGAGCTGTTTAATGAGGCCAACAGCTTCTACCTGAGGATGAGCAGCCTCCAGGAGCGAGTGGACCAGCTGGCTGTGAAAGTCACCCAGCTCGACTCCACCGTGGAGGAAGGTGGGTCTCACTCTTCATCATCATGATGGTGATGATGGCATCACCATCTTCATCATCATCATTAATACTTGAATCAGCTTCGTCCTGGTTGGTCGAGGTTCTCACACACAGTTGATATAGTCACTTTATAGGGACTTCTCTGTGTCTATCAAAACTCTCTCACACTTTCTTTCTCAACTCCTCCTCTCTCTCTCTCACTCTCTCTCCATTTCTCTATCTCTCCATTATCTCCTTTTCTCACACTCTTTTTCCTGGAACCCTCTCCCCCTCTCGTCCTCCTTGTCTCCCTCTTTTCCTCTCTCCCTCTCTCCTGGCTGATACTGCCTCGTCATTCTGCAGATCAGCTCGAGCAGCAGCAGCACTGGCGGGCAGGAAAAGCAAATGATCAGCAGTCCTTTGTCTCATCCTCCTCTTCCTCTCACACTCTTCCTCCCCCTTGTGCTCTCCTTTCATCTCCTCCTGCTCTGTCCATCTCAATGCCTCCTCCTCCTCCTCCTCCTCCGCCTACGCACCAGCCATTCGTCTGTTCTTCATTTCCTACCGCACACATTCACTCGCTCATCTGTCTTCATTTTAACCACGTTATTTTCCTCACATGAAACAGACATTTCAAAATAAGAGCTGGATCCAGTCATCAGCGACATTAAAGCTGCTTTCAGACACAATGAATCCAAGCCAACATTTAATTAGATTTATCAACAATAATCTTTTGTAGCTTTTGTGTAATCATATTCACAAACAAAGAAAGAAACGGGGGTGAAATCATAACTTCCATATCGGAGGTAATTGCCATTTACTTCATAACTCGGTCTAATACTTTACAAACTTTGACCAGTGAGCTCTTCCCTCGTCGGTTCAGGAGATTAAACCCTGAACAGAAAGTGACACTGTTCACTTTTCACGCTGCTGATTCGTGAAAATCACATTTTCACGCTCAGTTCGTGGGAAAACGTCAACGCAGACACAGAGCCACATCAAACCTATTCTTTTATTTAATATTCTTCATCTTACTTGGGTTTAAAGAAACAAGATGTTTCACTGCACGTCCTTCCACACGTGATTAAAATACACTCACACAGATGTTGACAGGTCAGTGGAAACCGTGTAATTAGAACATTTCTGACATTAATCTGGTCGTTAGCAGAAATCAACATATTTGTTTGTGCAGAGAGGAAGAGGAATGTTGGAATCCGAGAGAGAGAGTGTGTGTGTGTGTGTGTGTGTGTGTGTGTGTGTGTGTGTGTGTGTGTGTGTGTGTGTGTGTGTGTGTGTGTGTGTGTGTGTGTGTGTGTGCGTGAGAGAGGTTTCTTTGAAGTTGTGTCTGAATGAAAGTTGCATTAGCTGCTAGTTTTGTGGATTATTCATTTGGCTGCAGGGAGGGAAGTTTAGGAAAGGAATGATCAAACACTCAGCAGACAGCAGTGTGCTCCGGCTACACAATCTGAACACACACACACACACACACACACAAACACATTGTGTATAAAAGAAGAGGTCAATAAATCGCTCCTCAGAACATATGTCACACTGACATGGTTTAACCATGTTAAACATTGAGCTGGTGTGTGTGTGTGTGTGTGTGTGTGTGTGTGTGTGTGTGTGTGTGTGTGTGTGTGTGTGTGTGGTTGTTGAGCCATCTGGTAGATCCTGGATAGCATTGCAGTCGTGTTGAATCTGGGGTTAAGGGATTGACACACATATGTGTGGTATTTTTTCCATCTCCCTTCTCTTTCTGCCTCTGACACACAGACACACAGACACACTGCCACATGTGTGCACATCACATTGTCACACAGTCCTACACGCTGCATGTGTGTCTGAGTGTGTGTGTGTGTGTCTGTGTGTGTCTGTGTAAAGCTGATGAAACAAGCTCTAAGACTAATCTGTCCCTGCTGTCCTATTATCACCTACTCAGCGTGTGTGCTTGTGTGCATGTGTCTCTGTGTGTGCTTGTGTGTGTGTGTCTGTGTGTAACTGTGTGTGTGTGTGTGTGTGTGTGTGTGTGTGTGTGTGTATGTGCATGTGTGTGTGCGTGTGCATACAGTATTTAAGCTGTCTTTACTTTATATTCCATACACGGGCCTGCTCCACCCACTTATCTCCTGTCGTTGCTCCTCGTCCTGGTCGAGTTCTTCACTCTCTCTCTTCTGATTCAAAGAATCAATAAAACCTCGACCTTCCTCTTCTCTGTGGATTCGTCTGGTTTGACTCCATCGAAGATAAAACACATTTATTAAAATCTGCCTTCAACCTCATTAACCCTGTGAACGCAGCAACCATGTTGAGCTCCTCCTCCTCCTCTGCCTCCAGTGTCTCTGCAGGACATCAACATGAGGAAGGCCTTCAAGAGCAGCACCATCCAGGACCAGCAGGTGGTGTCCAGGACCTCGGTGCCCAACCCTGTGGTGGAGATCTACCACCGCTGTGACAAGCCTCCACCGCTGAACATCCTCAGCCCATACAGGTCAGTGGTTCAGTCAATACAGGTCAGTGGTTCAGTCCATACAGGTCAGTGGTTCAGTCCATACAGGTTGCCAAAGCCCTGTGGAAGCTTGTGAACGCAGAATCTCCGGAACGCCTCCAGAGGAATTCTTAAAAATTTGGCTCAAATGTTCAGTTGGGCTCAAGGATTAGTTGATAGGATTCGGGCGATCAAAAGGTCAAAGGTCAAGGGCACAGTGTCAAGTCTGTCTTTCCATCCCTCTCCGTAGAGATGACAAGAAGGACGCGCTGAAGTTCTACACTGACCCGTCCTACTTCTTCATCCTGTGGAAGGAGAAGATGCTGCAGGCCACGGAGGACAAGCGCAAGGAGAAGCGACGACAGAAGGTGCGGTTGTGTGCGTGTGTGTCTGTTCTATTAAAAACAGCAGTATGTGTAAGATTGTGTACGTTTCTATCTGTGTGTTGTGAAGAGAAATGCATCATCTGCTTTACTTTGCTAAATTGTTTTTCCTTTCCAGCCTAGCTGTGTTTTGTTTCTGCCGTTATTTAATTTTTCGCATTCCTGTAACTGTTCTCATTTAGCTTGGCTTCGTTGTTGTAGTTGGTTATTGATGCAGCAGCAGCTGGGTGGGTCCATTATCCACAGAGAAGAGGGGGGGATACAATTGTTAAGCGTTTTTATGTCAAATATTAATCACGTTATATAATATCCCAGGTTTTACGCTACAGTCTCGTGATCGAAGGCTGAATTCCATTTAGCTGCTTCAGTCTCCTCTAACCCCCAGCCCCCCCCCCCCCTTCTGGTGGTACTGTCCAGAGGGACAGAAGTGTCCCTCTGGTTCTGTGCGTGTATCCACCATCCAGCTTTAACGTCCTGTTAGATTGATTAACATCGTGGATGTGGTCGTCTCCGTGGACATGCTGGGAGGACGTTTCACCAGTAAGCAGCTGTGGGACATCGTTACTCCAGATGAGAAATTGTCCAAGCTGTCCAGCATCGAGAATGAAGTGTCCCCCCTGATTCAAAGTTACACAAATACCACTTATCTCCATTGGATCCCCCCCCCCCCCCCCCCCCCCCCGAACAGCTGCTGCTGTATGTGTCGCTGCACCTCCTCAGTGTTTTTTCTGTGTCTTCCTCCTTCAACCTGGAAACGACAGAGTAAAACCCCTTCAAAATAAAAGAGTAGTTTTCCCTCTTGTAAAAATAAAAGAAGCCAATCAGCTGCGAGAGGACGAACCCTCCGTCTCTCCCTTTGTCTTTCTTCTTCCTTATTTATCTATAGTGTTACCTGGCCTCCACGCACCCTGCTCCTCCTCCTCCTCTTCCTCCTCCTCCTCCTCCTCCTCCTCCTCTGCTCAGTCTAATGCTCCAGCTTGTTTTTCTCCCATGTCTCCATAGGGCTGTCCGGCCCACCCCGACAGGCCCCACTCCAGACAGGCCCCACCCAGGAGCCCCCTGTCCATCTCTGTAAGACAACCCCGACCCCTAACCTGCCCCATACCGCCCTTCACTTTATCCCCCCACCCCCCCCCCACCCCCCACCCCCCTGCACACCCCACTAAC
This sequence comes from Platichthys flesus, assembly GCF_949316205.1. Taxonomy (NCBI): domain Eukaryota; kingdom Metazoa; phylum Chordata; class Actinopteri; order Pleuronectiformes; family Pleuronectidae; genus Platichthys; species Platichthys flesus. Next base: position 14,252,714 of record NC_084968.1, read on the forward strand.
ACACATCACTCACTCACCAGGACGCAGGTAAGACACAGACTTACACAGAGCCAAACACACAAACACGTCACAAGTCACTGGTTGTGTTAAAACAATAAAACACACAGATACACACACTCCCTCTGTTTGTGTCCATGTGTTGCGTTCACCTCACCCTCTGTGCTTGCTTTGTTGGTTTTCGCTTCCTCCCTTGTCGTCCATTGTGTAGCGCTAGTTGTTGTTACCTGGTAGTGGTTGTGTGGTGAGTAGACTAGTGTACGTGTGTGACTCTCAGCTCATCGGTGAAGGAGCTGGTGACGGGGTTCTGCTTCTCATTTCCCTCTGCACCACAGGAATCAGTGATCGATGAGTTTTTCTCTCCTCTCGTCTGATCTCTGTTTGTCTCTTTCTGTTCCAGGAGCAGCAGAAGCAGGTGGAGGACCCGGGTCGAGAGGTCAAGAAGGTCCGCGACCCTTCACACACAGATATCTATGTTATTATATTATTTCCAGAGAAGAGCATCCGTCTCAGTGTGAACACGAACCCTCAAGAGAGAGAGAGAGTCCTTTCAAATGTCCACTTAGACTCTAATTGATTAAATCTGGTGGTCAGCATGTCTTTGACCTCTTGAACATGATCTCTCAACTCGGCCTTTAGGGGATTTCTTCTGGAACGTGAATGACTGAATCTAGAAGAGACCCTGGAGGATCCTGAATCAATCTGAAACCACCTTCAGTAAAATGTATTGAAGCCATTTACCTAAGTAGAGACATTAAGAGACGCTCTATTAAAACTGTCTCTGATGTTAGAGCGATAGAGCTGTGCTGCTGCCGCTCTATACCTGAGCAGGTACAGGAGATATACTGTCGCTTTATAGGAGCTCTAACACTTAATCACAGATATTCTTCAGGTCACAGACATGATTTGTGTGTGAGGAACATTCCAGTGACTTGTTGTTTCTCTGAAGGTGCGTAAGGCTCGGAACCGGCGTCAGGAGTGGAACGTCCTGGCCTACGACAAAGAGTTCCGACCCGACGCCAGGCTCACGCCCTCCCCCTACCACGGCATGTCGTCTGAAGGCTCCCTGTCCCCCGACAGCAGGTACACACACACACACACACACACACACACACACACTCTGAGGAGCTGTTGCCTCACAGGGGCCAGATATAACAACACACGTGGTTCACTGGGAATAAAATGTACAAAAACACACATACGCATGGGACCGAAGGGACTCACACAGTTTCCTGTGTGCACGTTCTACTGCACAACTCACAAATATACGCAAAGTGGGACACATGTAAACTGGTGACTGGATTGTTTATAGCTCTTTGCCGCCCTCTTCTGGAGGAGTTAAGTCAGAGCACATGAATAAATGTATAATATGAATTTGACTGTGATTCAAACCTGATTAAGATAATTTAAGAATAACTTCAGAACGAGACTATTTGATGGATGATGATGTCACTGACTTTCAACAACTCACTTTCCCTGCAACAGATCAATGGCGTCCGACTCCTACCCAGCGAGCCCCAGCCACCCCCCCACCCAGGCCCCCAGCGCCGCCCACCCCATCGACCACCACGCCAGGGACCACCTCAGTGCCGCGGCCCAGACTCAGTCTCTGGATCGGGGCCTCAGGCCGGCCAACCAGCCCCCGGGGGCCGGAGGTGCCGCGGGGGCGGGGAGGCACGCCGCCTCCCTGGGCAGGACCCCCTCCGGACACGGCGTCCTGGCCGGAGGAGATCCCACGGTTAACGGGCCGAGGCAGCAGTCGGTTAAGGATTACCGAGCTGCACAAGGGTCAGTGTGGGAATCAAACTTGTGATTGTTAATGAGACATGTAGACATGCACATGTAGAATTCATTCTGTCCCCCTCTCTCTCGCCCCCTGCAGGGCGCAGCCCTCCACCATCCCAGAGTACTACATCCCACCTGCCCCTCCCCCGCCACCCCCCACCATCCCCTCTGCCCAGACGGCCTTCGACTCCACCACGGCTCCGCCCGGCGCCGCTGCCGCCTCCGCCGTCCCCCCGACCTCCGCCGCCCTCTCCCGCCCTTACTCCCCATCCCCTCCTCCTCCCCCGGCCAACTACGTGCCATCTCCCTCCCACCCTCCTTCAGGCGCACCCCCCGCCGCCCCTCCGCCTCCGCCGCCAGGAAATCTCCTCTTCCACCAGGCCCACCCGTCCCCTGTGGGCAAGTGCGCCTTGGATGCGGCGGCACAGGCGAGGAAGACGGCCCTGCCGGGGATGGTCCCGATGAGCGACGCCCGCTCCGACCTGCTGGCGGCCATACGTAGAGGTAAGAGTGTGAAGATCCTTCTGAGTCTCACCTGAGGTTTGAGCTACTTTTAGTAGATATTTCATCTGCTCCTCCTCCTCCTCCCTCCCTCCCCCCCTCCAGGTATCCAGCTGAGGAAGGTGCAGGAGCAGAGGGAGCAGGAGGCGAAGAGAGAACCCGTGGGCAACGACGTGGCCACCATCTTGTCCCGCCGCATCGCGGTGGAGTACAGCGAGTCCGACGACGACTCCGATGCCGACGAGAACGAGTGGTCCGACTAAAGGTCAAAGGAAGTGACCTTTAGCTCGGTGGGTGGTGGTGACGACGAGGGGTAGCCTGCAGGGGGAGACACTGAGGTGGTGGTGAAGGGGCTCGTTAATCAGAAACAGGAAAAAAGATAAAATTCAATAGTACAAACATTCACACACATTCTCACACTGTGTCAGGTCCCTGACGACACCACCCGGAGTGTACAATAAACACACACTTACATTTCAACCCCCCCCCCCCCCCTGCGCCCCCATCCACTCATTCTTAACCACCAAGCTGTGAAAGCAAACTCCCTCGATACATATTTAAATTGATAATTATTAGCAATATTGAGGCTCTTAAAGTGAAGAGGAGAGAGTTTACAAAACACATGGTACAGCACAAGAATAGTTATAGTGCAATCACTTATCTGCCAAATGTTGAGAAAGGATTTATGAGTGAAGTCGTTTGATAATCAGGGAAAAAAGTTTTATTGGCGGACGACGTTTATGAAACGTGTGAACGCTCGTTAAGAGACGACACCCGACTCGTGGGAGTTTGGTCAAAATCTGCAGAACAGTTATTATTCAAGAAGATTAATGAAAAGCTCAAACATAATGATTTACTGTTTTAAGTTTAAAAAAAAAACGATAAGAACTCCAAACTCCCGGAGAGTCGGTGTCGTGTGAGGAAAGACGCCACCCGCCAGGACGACGCTGGTGTGGGGAAACCAGCGCCACCAGCAGCCGCCTCCTCACAGAGTTCAGTGATCACTCATCGTTCACGTCACAGCATCGAACCATCGAGCGAGCGAGCTTCATTACTTTGCGATATTTTTTATTCTACTTTTTAATTGTTTGGTCTTTTGTAGTTTTACATTTCCGCCAGTGACTGTGTGCTGTGGTATTGGTCGTATTTAAACGCTTCCACTCTCGCAAAGCTCGCCATCCCGACCCGGGGTCAAAGGTCACGTCCGCTCTTACATGTGAGGCTTGGTGAACGCAGCCCCCCCCCACCCCGGACTATAAATGCATACGTATAAGAGACTTTGCAGCAGTAATATCAGTATATTCTCTTCTCTCTTTACACTATGAGCTGATTGGACTGTGGTGTTTTTAAAATGTGGTTTTTATTTTTGCAACGTGCTGCGGTGAGTTGTTCACTTTTCTTTATTTGAGAGCGACTTACTGGACGATTCCAACTTTTTCTTTTCCAGGTTCCATGTGATTTATGAATCTAATCTCGAGCCAGAGCAAACATCCCATAATCACATGAGTCGATCAGCTTTTAACTCTGTTTCTACATTTGTTGTTGTCCCATTTGTTTCAGTTTTACAAGCTTCAGTGATTTCTGACGATTTTGCAGATAGTGCCACAGCTTAAAGGCAAAGTGCATTCTGGGAAGTGTAGTGTTATTCGACAGTGAGCCATGGATTTGTCTTTTCAATATGAAACAAGTGAACAGATGCTGTTCCATGTTATTTTAATTTGTCCATTCGTGTTGACCTGAGCAAAACATGCACTTTAAACAGTTTCTAGAAAACAGTCACACTATTTTCTAAATTTCACATAAAAGATATAAAATTGAAACTGTATATGAAGATGGTCGACACGTCTGAAGCTCCAGGAATTAAGCCAAAATATTTGTGATTTGAACTCGGCCATCTTGCACTAATTCAGTGATTTAGAGCCAATTTTTTTTCCTTTATTTTAAAACAGAAAGATTTACTTGACCATGAAATGAGCAGCTTAAAGCTGATTGGCTAATTGAGGTCATCAAAATGACTCAACTAAACCAGAGAGAGAGCAGGTGAATATATCAAATATCTGAAACTATTTTTAGTGCATCGTTGCTGTTCTCATCTTATTTGGTTTATTGCAGAAAATGTCAGGATTTTGAAACTGATGGGTCTTTTAGGCAGTGATTTAGTTGTGTGTATATAAAACCACAGGGTAGTTAGAGGAACGTGTCACTCAGCAGCTGCACGCTGATCACAGCTCGGCCGTGTCGATAAGCTCCCGGTTGGTTCCCGCTCAATTGTTTGAGGAAACTGTGCCAACACCTGCATTTCTGGACCTGATTGTTGAATTAAAAAAAAAAGAGCAAATATCAAACAGCTCAAATGTGGATGTGCTGGAGACCTGGAATGAACTTCAGCCAGTAAAATGGGTTCGAGTTCGACTCAAAATCTGGAGAAGGAACAATCCAGGTACGACTGTGGTATCTCGTGGTTTTGTTGTTATGCAAGAGCCACAGATGAAGTCAGTGCTAAAAATAAGCCAGCGTTTCTGGATCACAGCACTTCACGGCCTTTCAGTGTCCTAGAATGTAGAGCTGTGACTGAAACACGCCGACAAAACTCTGGTTCTTGCCATTTCTCAGAAACTGAAAACCACAGTTAACAAACCTGGGAGATAAAAAGCAGCAAATCCTTATTTAATATTCTCAAAAAAAAGAAAAAAGAAACCTGAGGCACCAGATGCAGAGATGTCAAACCCTCTATACCTTATGTATCTATGGCTACTTGTGAAGAAACGTCATCGTGTTGAAAATGTGAGAAATTAATCATGTTGTATAGACTTTTGGTAAAGAAAAGCCTGTAAAGTGAAAAAAAAAATACATTTGGAGTTATATAACCTAGACAACGAAGCAAAATAAAACTGTGTAATGCACATTAAACGCAACTGTTAGCAAGTATGCATGTACCTATAGACAATAAATGGTGAAATCAACTGTTTGTCCTGTGTTTCTTCACATATTTCTTATGTTTTTAATGCATCAATAAAACAATGGTATGTGGAAATATTCACTTTATTTCTAATTAATTTAAAGGGTATAATTAGTTGTTTGTTTTTATTATCTTCTTGTTTTTAAGTCTTTAACGTGGTGTCAGAATGTTGTATAATAATAATGTCTTCCTTCTTGTGAACTTTCTGCTTTCATTTGTCCGTTTTCCTGTTTTATTTTGAAATGACAGCACAGGTTCGTCCAATTTGACTTCACTTCCTGTCTGCGGTGTTATTTCCCGCCAGTTGCGGGATTCACCTGTAATGTCAGTGTTCAATCAGACGTCATCACGAGCTGTCGTTTCCTGAGACGCGTCAAATCTGTTCAACTCAAACTTTATGTTTACGTGTGTTTATCACGTGTTCACACATTTTGACTTTATGTTTCTGGATATTTTTACTTCCTCACGTGGATTTGTTTGTTTGGACTCTACTTCCGGGTTAGTGACTCACAGCTCAACACTCAGTACGTCAGTTTCCTTTGTTTCTACAGAATCACTCAAATGTTCAACTCTCACCTCTGATTTACTAAATCTAATATTTAATGATCATATTTACTGAATCACATTGAACCAGTAAAACTTAAACAAACAAATTAACGCGCAGTATCCTAAATACTACTTAACTGTAGTAATATGTACATTGTGTAAATTACTTTTTGAGGCTCAACAGATTTATCTTTTAGGTATTTATGTCTATGCATTGTTTAATTAATAATTAATTTCCAATGAGAGGAGAACTAGTTTGTGTGGTGGAGACCTGGTTAATTTAAAACTCTACTTAGTGAAGTTCTAATTTAGTTCAACCAGCAGGGGTCAGTGCTGCCCCTTCAGAACCGACCCAGCTTCGTCTCGTATCATTTTCTACTGTGTGATATCATAATGAATATTTAAAGCTCGTGTTTTATATTTTATTCACACAGAACAACTTTAGATTTCAACTCTTAAAGGCATATTTATGTAATTGATGCTTATAACTACAAACAACAGGTTTCTACATGAACTTTTATTATTACTAAAGTTATTATTTCACCTGAGAGGTTTCGGATTATTTCTGTATCTTTACAGCCCCTCATGAGAATACCCAGAATCCATTGCATGTCTGAAAGCAGCTTCATTCAGAACCCAGTTGATTGACAGCTCGACTCACGTATGTGTCAAATATCTTCTGAGCAGACGTCCCACGTTGACACTGACCCGTCTGTTCCTCTCACACAGGAAGTGATCACTTCCTGTCACAGGCATTGATTCATCCTCAGTATCATCATCACTTCAAACGCATCAGATTGTGTGTATTTATAGATTTTGTATTAATAACATGTACTCAGCAGTGTCACTCATCCAGTTACTGTGAAACCAGCCCTCATCTCCCTGTTGTGTTATCTTCCTCAGCACCGCGACACGCCCACCGGTGTCACCGTGGCTCCAGCTCCCTGCCGCTCGGGCCTTGGCCGGCGGACGAGGAACCGATGGACACAGATGGTGACACAGCAGAGAGAGAGGAGGTCAGTGGAAAAATCCAGAAAGCACCAGAGACACCTGATAACGCTCAGATGATATCTGATAAAACACACAACTCACTGATTCACATGGAAAATATTAGAAATGAGGGAAAATCTCTCTTTTCTCCTTGTGACTGAATTTGGTCTGCGTCTAATTTTGGAATCAAACGCTTCATTTAAGCCTTTTATGTTTTTACTAAATCCTTCTGATTTATGTGACGTAAAAGAAAGCGAGCAATTTACCGGATGACTCACAAACAGTTTGGAGGAGTCGAGGTGTTTGATTCGCTCTCATCTGGAGAAACGCTTGATTTTCTCCATTGATAAAAAATTATGAACTCTGTTTAACAGCTTAGACCTGAATCTTGCTCCTGGAACATTTATGAATTTGACTATTATTTTAAAGAGCCATTTAAATTAGATATAGATCTTTTAAATTGTTGAAATGTCATTTTTGCATTTTTTTGTTTATTTCAATCCTCAGCTTCTCATTTGGGCTTTTTTATGGGACGTGGTTTGTGTGGGTCAAATAATTGAACCTTCTTTATTCAGTTTGAGAGTAGGACTTCCTGATTTCACGTTCAGGTTCTCGGAGGCTCTCACTCAAAACCTTGTGCTTGCTTGGAAGTAGCTCCTGCTTGTGCTCGGATTCGCTTGCACTCTAATATATCGTTGCTTGGACTGTGATTTCCTGCTCTGCCGCTTCAGCTCTTTTCCTTATGCTCTTGTATATTATTATTTCAGTTTGATTTGTGTCCATACGCACGTTAAACACAGTTTTGACAAATGGAATCGATCCGCCCTCAGTGTGGATGTGTTTGCTCTCCACAGCTTTAGTTACACACTCAGCTCAGTATCCGAAGTCGGGCTGATGAAAACACACGTTGTCAAAGCAACAATTTTAGGTTTGAAAGTTGTTGTGGCTGCACTTTGTGAGGAGAGGCCTGATGGCTGCACTTGTGAAGCATTAAGGAATTCACATGATGAGAGTGGACAGTTTGAAACCCTCTTAAGAAGCAGGGTCAGGAGAGGGCGGCTGAAAATCAGTCATTTCTGTGGAAAGGTTTGTAATCGTTGTATTTTTCTATCATTACACTTTGTCATATTTACCAAGTGGCTTCTGGAAGAGGAAGCTCTGATATGAAACAGCTTTAACAGACCAGAACAGATTATATTCAAATCTCCAACCTCACAGCTCAGAACCTCTGTGGGCTCTGGGCCTTGGTGGTGAAGACAACTCCCTTGATCCCACACTGCTTCACCACATCATCTTTTGTTATTGTGTTGATTATATCTTATATATTGTGTGTTTTAAATGAGCCACTGTACGATGTTTGAAATAGTTGCTGCAAAGATTAGAACTCGTCAGAACGGTTGATGTGTTGATAAATCATGCTCACAGGTTTCAGATGTTCGATGCTGTGTGTGATTGTGTGTGTGTGTGTGTGTGTGTGTGTGAGTGAGTGAGTCAGACACAGCAGATGGGGGGGCTGCGCTGCGTCTTTTCGCTCACGACTTGGCTCTGCAGTATTCACCTCTGGCCACACGGTGGGGCTCTCCACCACCATGTAGGGACTGGATAGAGGTGAGTCAGGTGTCAAACATAAAACACACATGTTTAATTGTGTAGGTCAAACTTTCCCCGACACACAATAAGATTCATTAAGGGTTGATTTAAAGTCCTCACCTGTTTCATAGATTCAGCAAAAGTCTCCTGGTTCATTATTTATACTGAAGAAGATTTATTGTAGATAATGTGTGTGTGTGTGTCTGTCTGTGTGTGTGTGTGTGTAGCACAAGGCTTCCTGTGGTTTCTTCTACATGATCATCATGTGTGTGTGTTGTATCTCTCTATCCCTCCCTCTCTCTCTCTCTCTCTCCCTATCCTTCTCACGCTCTCTGTCTCTCTGTCTCTCCCCCTCTCTCTCTCTCTCTCTGTCTCTTCTCTCTCTCTCGGTCCCTCCCTCTCACCCTCTCTCTCGCTTTCTGTCTCTTCTCTCTCTCTCTCTGTCCCTCCCTCTCACCCTCTCTCTCTCTCTCTCTCTCTGTCCCTCCCCCTCTCCCTCTCTTTCTCCCTCACTCTCTCCGTCCTTCTGCCGTTATGCAAGCAGGGAGTGGTTTAATAATTCAGCAGCACTTCTCTTTTTTCCTGTTTTATCGCTGCCTCTCGGGCTTTTCCTTAACACCACAGTGACCCGCGATATTGACTCACAATCCCCAACACACTTGTACCAACACCCATCCACACACAGACTCACAAACACGAACACAGCAACGTCACAGGATCCACTCCGGCCCAGAAAACAACACAACGATACAACCATCTCCTTTTTTTGCTTGTTCTCAGTTTATTTGGCAAATTATTTTTTTTGCAGTCTTTTTTTTTCTTCATTTGTTTCTTTGTCTTCTCAATTATTTACAATAGTAAAAATAAATCTTTCTCTTCGAGGTTTTACATTCGACATTTACAAGTGCAATGTGTAACATGTCCATCTTTATAAAGTGCATTGGTAACTGCCCGTTTCACAACATGAACTCAAGAGGAAAGAGGAAAAGAAAATACCGTAGAAATAAAGACATGATTCAAAGACTCTGACATCACAGTATCAGAAGCACCCTCACCTGGAGGATTCAAACCCTGTGGTGCACACGTGCCGCCTCCTCGCCCACACCAACCGAATCGATGCATAAAACAATGAAGGCCATACTCGGTCCGATACAAAATTAGCTCTGTAATGGTTTTTATTTTACTTTTTGTTATCGTATTGATTGACGATCTCTGCTCTGCCTGCATTGTTGCCAGGTTGTGGGTCACAGAGGGAAACGTTAGCCTGACTGACGGGGGGGGCCGCACCCTGAACCCTGAACCCTGCTTTTTATAAACTCTTGTGCTCTGAAGAGAGGGAGGAAAGAAGGATGGATGAGAAGAGGTGCAAAGATGGAGGATGTGCAGAGGAGACGAGGCGAGATGGGGAGGAAGAGGAGGAAAAGCAGGAGACATGTTTCTGTCAAGGGAGGGTTCATTTCCTCCTCTTTACTCCCTCCCCTCCTTTTCCCCTCTTCATTCTTTTCATCTGCTTTCAGGTTTCAACTATTTTTAGACGCAGCTTCACCGACTATCTTCCTTCAGGACAAGGATGGAAAAATGTTTGACAGGAGACCAAGAGGGAAGAAGAGGAGGAAGAGGGAGGAAGAGGAGGAAGAGGAGGAAGAGGGAGGCAGGAGATGAAGGTGTCGGGGATGGGCTGGATACAGAGGGAGAAGGATGAGGAGACGAGAGAGGGAGACGCCTGAAAGAAGGAGGGGGTTGTCTACCGCAAGGAAGCGTGGGAGGGAAAAGTGCGTGGGATGTTTTTTGAAAGGAGGAAGCAGAATGAATGGTGGGGGTGGGGGGGGGGGTGTCTTTGAAACGACCTGTTTTCTTCGACACGACTCAGACGAAGTGACGTCACTGGAAACCTAACTCCGTGACGTACAACGCTGCTCACGCACAGTCTGCCCCCCCCCCCCCCTCTCCTCTCTCTCACCCCCCCTTCGGTCTGTCTCAGTGCATGTCTTTTCTTTTTTTAATTTTCTTATAAAAACCACTGCATATCCCCTGCACTTCAAGTCGAGGAGACGTTTTACAGAAACACTGATATCGTCTGCTGCTGCTCGACAAAACAAAAGTCTGAAGTTGCAGTGAAGAAACACGGTGTTCGGGGGGGGGGGGGGGGGGGGGGGGGGGGTGATCGCTGTCTCTCGTCAGTTTTGCTCAGTTTAGTGATCGATAGCATAACATCCATGTCTTTCTCAGTCCTGCTGCTGATTGGACCACGTTGAGCTTCTTTTTTTTTTATTACCTCCGCCAAGGAAGTCATGTGGTCACCCCCGTACCGGTGTTCAGATACCAGACTGACTCCGGAGGGTCAGTTAGAACCGAGTCATGCTTCATGCAGCACGTGTTTGTTGTTATCAGAAACTCGACTCTGCGCTGCCCTCTAGTGGTCGTATTGTATAACCAACGTTAAGGAGGCATGGTCACCTGTTTACCCTAATATCTCATTAATTCTGTCATATTTCCAGGACTGGTTTCTGTGACTGGTTGAGTTCAAGCGGACCGTCGGGCCCTGGCGAGGTTTGCGCTCGACTGAGAACTTTTTGTTACAATTTACATTTTCACTGACTCGGACGACTTCACCCTCCGATAAACGTGTATGTACACAAACCAACAGTAAGACACGAACGTCGACAATTATGGCACTTTTTCAGCATATCTGACACAAACATCCCCCCCCCCCCCCCCCCCAAAAGAAACATTTTACATTTGTTCATAGGAAGAACACAGAATAGGAAGAAACATACACACACAATACACACACACAAAACACACACTCACAGCAGCGACCACTTCCTGTAACTCATGCCCTGATGAACATTACAAAAATATACATATTTCTGTACAGCATTGCATAAGAAAAATAACACACACACACACACTCACTTGTACAGTATTGTTTTCTTTTTCTTAAGGTTTAAACTATAGTCCTGTATAGTGGCGGACTAAACCACTCTGTGTGTGTTTGTGTTTACAGTGAAAGATGCTTGATTACAACTGGCTATGATCCCAGAAGGAGAACACACACACACACACACACACACACATACACACACGTTAAACACACACACAGTGAGAGGTCACTTCTCTCCTGCCCCAGGATTGGTTGACCGAGTGGTGGCGTATTCACAGATGAGTGTTCATTGTTAAAACGTCCACTGGGGGGGGGGGGGGGGACCTGCCAGAGGGGACGGTCAGAGTCAGAAATACAGCCGTGCGATGCTGCTGTGTTTGATGACCTCAGATCAGCTGTTGGCTCACTGTGTCTCCAGCTGTGCCAGGGGCATTAAGTAATCCTTTAAATTTGGTAACACAACATTATGACTCTAATTAGTTTGATTATCTTTTAGCTTGAAAAGGGTTCAGAATTCTTCATCTTTCCAAAGTTTCCTGCTGAATATTGGAGAACTCAGGTTTTAAATAACTTAAGAGTCTTTTTAACTGATCTCAGTTCAGCGTCACTCTTCAACTGCAGCTGATTGTGACAGTTGAAGTGCTGCTTTAAATTGAAAGAGCCAAAACAAGGGGGGGCGTTCAAAGACTGTATTAGTTGTACTGATTCCGTTTGTCCCATCTAGCATCTCCACACACAGGTGACTAAGCAAGTCTCTCACATCCTTCTGTTCATACTGTGCCCTAATAAGATCTGCATCATGAGAAATGGATTCAATTTACTCTGTGTGATCGATCACCCCCCCCCCAACCCCCCTTTACTTCTGAAGTTCATCCAGCTTTGCCAAAAATACCCGACTCCATCCGTCTCGTGCCTCCAGCTCCAGAGTAATTGAAAGTATTTCACTTAATAATTGATGCAAGTCTTTTTACCGTGAGACAGTTCCGTCAATGCAGTGGCCGAGCAAAAAGGGAGCGAGGGAGAGAGAGAGGTGGTCAGACTGGTTTAACTGGTGCGACCCCTGAACCTTCCGATAACCGGTGATTGACCGTGAATTTGGGAGTTTACGTCCGTTTAGAAGGAGCTGATCTCACAAGTCACTCCTGCCGTAAATCCTTCAAATACAAAAACAATGTGCTATTTGTTGATCTCCCCCCCCCCCCCCCCCCCCCGTCTGTCCGTCTCTTTCTTTCTCTTCATTGTGGCTTTTTGTTCACAGCAAAACATTACAATTAAACATTATTGCGGAAGTGTTATCTTTTTTTGTTTGTTTTTTTCTGTGTTCCCATAAGGCCAAAAACAGAAAGACACCCGATTCTGTCTTTTCAAAATAAAATCCTCGCACAGAGTCGTGCAGCTGTTGCTCTGCTGCAAAAAAAAACAACTGATTGTTTGCTGCTGCCACGAAAAATAGAAAAACACAATAACACCCCAAGTATTTACACTTTAGAAAAACAACATCTTAACACCTGCTTTCTCATGTGCGCCATTTTCAAAGTTTCAGTGTGTTTGTTCTTTGCTGTCGTGTTTTTGTTTTGGTAGAAAGAGCTGAATTTGGAAGTGACTCCTCCGTCATCACAGAAACAAAAACAATGAGTCTTAGAGTTTTATAGTTTGAACTGTTTTCCCAGTACACCTCCCACTCATGTATATCAGCAGCGTGCCAATAGCTGAGTCACAGAACCTCTCTGGGAGATTGTGCAGCGTGAAAACTATCTCAGTGGATCATTGAAATGCTGATGGAGGCTGGCAATACACCCCCCTCTCCGGCTTCCACTCCATCCCCCCTGTGCGCCGGCCCGACTCCTGCCGCTATTATTACCCAGATGTTATTAACATCAGCTTGATTTAACTTACACGATGGCCTTTCAGTTGGGAAATAACATCATCCTGATTGGTTGTGAGGGAGACGTGACCTGAGGTTGCGTTGGAGCGCGTCTCGCCTGGCGTTTCTATTTCACGCCACGTCACCTCGCTTTTCATTAACCTGCCGAGCCTCAGAGGGGCCCCTGGGCAGAGCTGTGCTGCTTCTCCAAGACGCTGTGTGTCTGTGTGTGTGTGTGTGTGTGTCTGTGTGTGTGTGTTGTGATTATTCAGGCTGCTTGGAAGGCGTAGAGCTCGAGCCAGAGCGACGGAGAGCATCTGATTATCTCTGATTTTGTGTTCCTGCCACCAAGTCTCAACATGGAACATTTATTTTGATGGCATGAAAATAATATAAATATTTCCTTTTAGAATTTTAGAAATCTTGGTTTTATCCAACTGAAGCCATCTGGATGAAAAATGAGCTGCTCACTAAAGCCCGAGCTCAGCTCCTGCTAATGGAGAATCAATCAGCGATGGAGTTTGAACGCTGTCTCTAAATTTAGAGCCGCGTTTCTCAGATGCAGACAAACGTCCAGATCCTGTGAGACTCCGACGGACATCGGCTGCTCTCACCTTCTTACTCGAAGTCACGGCGCCATACATTTATTTTCTCATAAATAATTTCTGCTGCTGGGATGCACGAGAGGAGGGACAGGACAGGGGGGGGGGGGGGGTCGTAGTCACGCTAACGGACCTCATGAGCATGGTTGGAGTCTGTTTCTGCATTTTACGACAGCTGAAGGACTTTCAGTGTTTTGTATATTCAAATGAACATGACAGAATATGAGGAGGCTGTTCTCTCTGAGGTAAATCTCTTCTATTGACTGGTTAAAGCCACGAATGATCCATTGAGTTCTTCTGACCGAGATTCTCTTTAAAGAATTAATGGTGAGAAAACCAGAACTTGTCCTTGGTCGTCTGGTGTAAAGGCAGAGAGTGGAATACAAACAAAAAGCAGCACTTAACAAATAAAAGCTTTCCTCTCCTTAGAAACCTTTTAAGAGCAAATTAGCCGTTGAATGAACGTCACCACGTTTACCTTCTCCGCCCTGATTGAGGCCAAACGACCCTGAAAGGAATTGAACCACCTTTAAACCATCACACGAGCAGTTAAACGACCAAAATAGACTCCAATCAAGCTCCGACCCCCCCCCTCCCTGTCAAGATGGTGTACATAGAGAACAGCGTAGCCTACTTTCCACCCCCCCCCCCCCCCCCTCGCAGCAGAGAGCGTTCCCAGGGTAGCGCCGCTCTGCAGTGGCGCTGTCCTTGGTGCTGAATGCTGCTCTCTCCGCTTCCCAGTCACGGAGTGGGAGCTGGAGGAGGAGGAACTGGTTTTCTCTCTCTCCGACAGGGAGTGGATTTGATTTCATCACGCCAAGGACACAACACACGCCGGCCTGAATCTGGAGCTGCCTCTCGAGGCTCCTCCTCCTCCGACCGGCGAGGCGTCTGACTCTGCATCGGGAGCCCGGTAGTTAGATCCCGGTTTGGATCTGAACGTTTGCCCAGGGATGACGTACGATTGGTTGTTTTTCCTCAAACACGTTTTGCCTCCAGCTTCTTGTGAACACATTTTCTTCAGGGCACATCAAAATGACGCCTACAGTTAAAACCTCAGCACACAAATCACCAGTTAATCTCACACTGTACCTATAAACCCGTTAATTACCTGATTTGCATCAGATCAAGGGAACATGGACGTTTCGGGGGGGGGGGGGGCGGGGGGTATTATTGTTTTCCTCTGTGAGCACTGCACAGGAAGCTCACTGAGAAAACTCAAGGTCATTCATTGTGTATATTTAGCTCATTGTATTTTTATCCACCACGACACTAATTTCAAAACACATCAGTGAAAACACAAACAGGCTTTTGAGACTCTCTCCTTCTGATTGCATCACCATGCAGCGCTGCCCGGACTCAGGTCCTGTGGAGACTCAGAACACATCGGACCTATATGCTACCCTTTGAGAAGTGGGCGTCGCCTCGCGCACCCTGAAGGCGTCACCTGACACATCACCCGCGGCTTCCACAAACCACGAGGATGGTACCTTAGTCTTTGTTTTGCAGTCGGTTTCCCGCCACCTCCGCCCCCTCTGTTGGTTTGTCTCCAAGCAGGCGGGACATGTCGGCTCTCGTCTCTTTGCGGACCATGCACTGTCCTCCCTGCCCCCCCGTGCCGGCGCCGCCACGGCCAGACGTGCGTTCGCCATCAGCCTATCAGCCCTGATATGAGGGGGAGAGGAAATCTCTCTCCTCAGCCATACCCTTCCACCTTCCTCCCCTCTGTCTCACGTTCCCCATGCCACCCTGTCCCTCGTGCAGCCCTGACTCAGCATCTAGCGTCATGCCAAACAGAAACCAACCTTCCCTGCTACACGTCACTGGAGGTCCTGGGCCGGAGCGAGAGGTTGGACGGGACACACCCACAACAGGCCAACCACAGTGACTTCTGGATGTCCGGGTTTCGAAACGCATAGATGATGGGGTTGATCACCGAGCAGCAGGTGGCGGGGAGGACCGTGGCGTACGTGTAGATCGCCGGGTAGCTGGAGTCCGCCACGATGGAGTACATGGCGAACGGCAGCCAGCACGCCCCGAAGGCACACAGGATGGCCGACAGCGTGGAGACACCTTTGTGGGTGGACATGGCCACAAACTGGTGCTGCACCGCAATCTGCTGCGCGTGGCGAAAGGCAATCTTGCAAATTTGAAGGTAGAGCTGCATCATCAGGGCGAACACCAGGAGGAAGGTGACGGCGAGCGCCACCGCGTTGATCTTGGTGACGGGCCGGCAGATGCTGCACGAGGACTCGTCTTTCAGGCAGTTCCAGCCAAACGCCGGCAGCAAGCCGAGCGTGAGGGACAACACCCAGATGAGACCCACCATCACGTAGGTGAAGGTGACCGTCCGCTCGGTGTGGTAGGTCAGGGCGTTGTAGAGCGACAGGTACCGGTCCACCGTGATGGCCAGAATGTTGAGGACGGACGCCGAAAAGGCCGAGATGAGCAGAGCCACTGACAGCAGGGTCACGTATTCCAGCGAGTTGTCCACCAGGTAGGTGAAGACAAAGTTCAGGATGAGGCCCAGCCCGGCCAGAAGGTCTGCCACCGCCAGCGAGCCAATCAGGATGAACATCGGGGCCCGGAGCGTCGGCGTGTAGAACAGAACCGCTATCACCAGAGCGTTCTCACAGGAGATGAGCGTCCCGGTCACGCAGAGCGCCACATCCCAGGGGCTGACGTCCTGGACAGCCACGGCCGTGCTCGCCGGCTGGAGGTCGGGGGTTAGAGTCCGCACCACGGGCTCAGAGGAGGAGTTGGACGGGTCCTCGGCCAGGCTCCAGGAGGTGGAGGAGTCGAAGGGGTCGAGGGCGGAGGAGTTCAGGCTGCTTCCGCCGCCGCTGCTCATGGCTGTCACCGCGGCCAGAGAGAGAATCATGGCTGGAGAGAGGAGAAAGAAGGAGGAGGAGGAGAAGGATGAAAGGGGGAGTAAGAGGGAAGGAATGAGTGATGAGAGGTGAGGTAGGTGGAAGAGATCATGCAGGTGTGTGTTGACACAAAGGTCGTCATCGAGGGACGAGAGAAATGTGAGAGGACGAGATCAAACCAGAGAGAAGACAACAAATCAGAGACAAGCAAAAGGAGGTCAAGGAGGAATATGATGGGAGGAGGAGAGCGTGAGTAAAAGGAGGGGAAGGAAAACAAAACCGTGATGGAGGAGGAGAAAAGAGGGAAAAGGAAGAAGTTAACGTCCGTCCCTTTTTGATAAAGGAGCAAAGGAGACATTCATTCACTCCTGCGTCTGCCCATTCATCCATTCACCAAAGCAAGCATGCAATTGACCCCGATCACGCACGTCATCAACGCACAACGCACAACGCACAACGCTGATTAACACACAAAGACCAGAAAGGGCTCCGAACAGAAATAGTAACGTTCCCTCGGTTTCGTCTTGAAAACATCGTGAACGAAAATACACGACAAATAAATAAGGTTAAAATAGAGAAGAGTGAATCTGGTGCGTTCCTACCGAGAAGATGCCAGAACCAGGAGAACGGGTCCAACCTCCTCCCAGTCCAAACCATCATCAAGAAATTCTATTTTTAGAGCATCTCTAAAAATGGTGCATGACGTCCTGGGGCATGGCGGCGGCCGCTGCTGTCCTATTCACCGGTGGCGCGTGCACGGACCAGTCAATGCTGCGTGCGTTTATCAGAACTAATAATAGTTAATACGCATCCACATATTCTGCCTCGTGCACGCGGACGATCAGAAAATGAAATCCAGTTCGAGGCTAATTTTAGCTCAGCTGGCGCGAGCTGCCAGCACGCGCGCGCCAAAAGGAATGTGGAGCTCCATTCATAAAAAAAACTTCCATCTCTCACACCCCCCACACCTGAACACCCCCCCCCCCCCCGACCGCCCCCTTTTTCTTCTCTATCTCCCTCTTCTCTCGAGCATGCATGCTCGCACACGCACGCGCACACGCCGTCAATGACTGCAAGCAGCCGGGGGAAGGTCACCAGCAGCGGTCCCGCACATCGCTGAGGAACCGGGTTAGGTCCCGATCCCGCAACCACATCACCCCCCCCCCCCCCCCCCAACCCCCATGTCACGAACTGTTAAGAGTTTGTGCGTGTGTCTGTTTGTGTGCCTGTGTGTGTGTGTAGCATAACAATAAACAGCTTGTTCAGTTTCATTCATCTGCAGCAGTGCGGTCCCTGATCCGGCGCGTGAGAGAGAGAGAGAGAGAGGGGGGGGGGGGGGGTGGAGGGATGAAGGAGGACCACGCCACACAGATGGGAATAGAAAAAGAAGAGAGAGAATTACCAGCTCCTTGTCGTCTTCTTCCTCCTGCCGGAAATGTTCTCCGTTATCCTCCACTTTTTAAATGAGAGAGTGAATCTTTATATTTTCTTCTGCTGCGGGTTCCCCCCTCTCTCTCTTTCTCTCTCTCTCTCTCTCTCTCTCTCTCTCTCTCTCTCTGTTCTCCCCCAGTCAGCAGCGCGCGCTACATCCCCCGGTTGGCATGGTTATCATCCTTCTGTCGGCGGCTCCGTCCTCGCGCTGCACATCCTCAGCCGCTGATTGGACGCGCGTGTCATTCTCCCGCCGTGACGTCACAAAGTCTCCGCTCCTCCGGTCGTCGTCGTCACGGCCGGTGTGTGAATCACAGGAGGCGGGTTCATGGATCCATGCTACACTTCTACAGGCTATTTATTATTGATATGAATGTATATGTATACAGATACACTAATAAGAAAAGATGTAGGTCTATAAATAAAGCAATATCTTACTTTGTTAAATTTTAAATTTCAATTTACATTCCTATATAGGTCTAAACATTATATATACATATTTACAGGACTTTAACTATAGTCTTCTCTATATATATTGTTTATAAACATATACACATATATGTGGTTTCTATCTATATTTAGTAATTTCTTATTATGACTGTTATTGTAGTGCTCAGGTGTAAGTAGTGTATTCGGCTGAAAATAGCGAACACACACACACACACACACAGACACACACAGACACACAAGGTCACAGGACTACACACACAGGAGGGGACAGAGCTTTCAGAGAATAGAGCGAGACAGCGTCTTTAAAAGCTTCGACTTGAAAGAGAGTTAGTGTGTGTTTGTGTGTTTGACCAGCTATATGGACAGAATTGTGGTTATACAATCTCGCTGGGTATAACACTGCATTACTCACGTACACACATACACACGCATATATACACAAAGGCCCCACATCTGTCGCCATGCATGAAGACAGAGCGGCTCTACGGAGCAGAGCACCAGCGCTGCTCATCATCATCATCATCATCATCATCATCATCATCATCATCTGCACGAGGCTGAAGTTATAATGATTAATTAATTAGTTGTCTGATAAGATTACAAATGAATCCACAGAACAAAGATAATCACATGTAAAGAACTAACGAGTCCCAAGTGGACACGACTGTGATGAGACAGGAAATTAACCAAAGTGGATTCAAATGGCAACTTTTCATTTGATTATTGTAATTTTTCCAGAAAGCCTCATGGTGACGGTGTAATAGAAATAATATATTGATGAAATTATTGTGGTGTTAATTGTTGAAACCAGTTTTGTTGGCATCAGTCGTCCCACTGGATCAGGCTGTATCCAGAACACTCATAATAATAAATTAAGATTTAAGACGATTGTTTTGACGAGTACTTTGAGCAGATTTCACCTTTTTAAATGTCAATATTCAAAGATCCAATCTACAAGCTTATATAATTGATTATGATTTATATTTTAGCAATAAGAACATTTACAGAACCCATGAATTCAGCACGATTTCTTCTCCCCTGACGTTTTGCTCTGGTGACGCTCTGGGACGCTCTGCTTGCAGTTATTGTCTTGTTGACACATCTGTTGTCACGATGAGTGAATCAGACCCTGACTCGTCTCGTCAGCTCATCTCATCGTGTCGCGTCATTAAGACACCTCCACACACACACAAGTTTGAATTCTGCGTGTTAATACATGAATGACAACTTTACCCACATTCAGATATTCTGACTTTAATGACCTGATACGATCCGGCACAGTCCTGGATGTGGTCTGAATTATTTGAACTTCCTGCTGAATGTGTGCGTGACAGCAGCTGTGAACCACCTCCTCGTGTGTGTGTCTGTGTGTGTGTGTGTGTTTCTCTCTCCCTCTCTCTCTCTGCAGCTCAGTTACATCATCACACCTTCAGAGCAGGAAACTCCCGAGTCGGCCCACGCCCCCCCCCCCCCCCGCTCTGCCAGCCTTTCTCCTCCTTTGTCTCATTTCCTTCATCTCTTTTTTATTTTATTCATTGTGAAGCCAACATGATAAATGGGCGAAGGACAGAAAGTTAAAGCATCTTTCCTCTGTTTCCATTACCCCCCCCACCCCCCCCACATGAGGAGAATACAGATGAGATGCCCGTGAGCTCGTTCCCATTGACGCCCTCTCCATGTCCAACTTCATTCATCTTTCCAGCAAAGCACCATGGGTAATTGGGAGCTGTTACATCATCTTGCTGTGTTTGGTATGCTTTGTGGCCCGTCTCACTTGTCTCTCTCTCTTTCTCTGTCTCCATCTGACTCTACTACACACACAGACACACACAGACATACACATCAGACTGTATCACCTCACGTCCGACACAAGCCCCGGTTGTCTCGCCTCCTCCGTGGTGAAAGTCACCGGAGGACGTTTCACATTGAGGAGACGCCGTTGTGTAACCACCACACATCTAGGGCAGTGGTGTGTGTGTAACGATGTCATGAAGCGCCCGTTGTTTATCCTCTGCTTCCTCGTGCAGGAAACAAACGTGTTAGAAATAAATGAAGAAAGATAGAAAGCAGGATATTGGGTTTAATCCCCACATGCTCGTCGGCTGGGAACATCACAGCAGTGACAGCGGATGACTAATACGACTCCCACCTTCGCACCCCCTCCCTCCTCTCCCTGAACACTCGAACACACACCCACTCACACACTCCAGCTCCACACAACCAACGGGTTTCCCTTGAGTAAGATGCTCAAAAATAAAATCCTCCTACGAGGGCTTCACATCGATGTTCACTGTTACTCATTGTTTGCACTGTACGGTGAAAAGGAGCGGTGCACTAACTCCAGGACGTACAGCTGGATATATTGTTATATACTGTTTTGTGTTATATATCCCAACGGTGGAGAAGTAATTGTGCGGCTGATTCACTGGATGCGGTGACGTCATGGCTGTTAGTTGTGTACTTTCTTTCTCCCCTGCACTTCCCTGAGTAGAGCATGTGGCTCTTCTGAATCCTAATCCTCCACGCTCACCCAGAGAGACGCCGTACCACCGCCAAGCTGAGATCAGATAAATGTTCATTTCCTGTTTGTAGATATTGGAGAGAGACGTTTGCCTGTTTCCCTCATGGAGATTATTTCTTGAGAAACTGCTCGATCTCACAAAGTCACGCTAAATCCGGGATGTGCTCCAGAAGATAACGGATTCCTCCTTTCCCCCCGAACACCACCGACTTCCCCCAAGTTACGAGAAAGTTGGTTTTGCGTAACATACGACAGCCGTGAAAACATGGCGTCCGTGGCGGAGGTAACGGCTGAGAGCGGTGAGAGTGGATCAAACAGGAAGTAGAATCCAAGCGATGAGCTGAAAGGACTTATCTCTAAAGTGCAGCATCACCAGACCCGGTCCTGGGTCCCGTCACACCGAGGAGGTCCTGCATCATTCTCAAGCTGCTGGTTCTCCTTCTCTTCCCCAGAACACTGGTTCTCAAAGAGCCGAGTTCTCGGTGGGATCACACGGTGAATCACCAGGAACATGCATTATTCAGTTCAGGATTAAGAGGAGGACACCGACTTCTCAGACGCATCAAATCCCTGCAGCGCTGTCGGGACGTGTGATTCGCTAGTTAGCGACGGCTCGGGGGAGCAATAACTCTACTTTGATTAAAGGTCACGGTGAAAGGTCGAGAGGGAGAGAGAGAGGGAGGGAGAGAGGGAGGGAGAGAGAGAGAGCAAATAGATGGACGACAGAGGCTTTGGTTGAGGGAAATGTAAAATGTCACCGTTCACTGTCGAAGTGAAGCTTGCAATGTGTGTGTGTGTGTGTGTATCTGTGTGTGTCTGTGTCTGTGTGTGTGTGTGTGTGTGTTGGTTCGAACGCCACTTCCTGGTCCCCACCCTGTCCTTCACGCCTCCACCATCAGGAGGCAGCGGAGCAGCGATCGATATTAACCGTTGTGTAATTTGACGAGTCAGCAGTGAATCACTTGACGTGATGAGCGACTCCATCGATGGTCTGCTTCCACCTGCTCGTAGTATTTTCATTTCCTGCTGTAATCACCCTCGTTTTGTTGAGCAGGTATTTACTCAGGGTTCATGTCCTCTGACCTCTGTCCTGAGGAGTGACCTCTGACCTCTGACCTCTGTCCTGAGGAGTGAGCGACTGTTCTTCGTCGTGGCCTCGTGGAGCGATGCTGCAGAAGGTCGATCTTTAAACTGTGACAACTTTCAGTTTTTCTATATTTTGATATTCATCTTTACAACAATAAATGCCAATATTTTAGTTAAATTAATAAAATAAAAACAACATGTATCTTTATTAAAGTGAATATTGTCTGCAGTGAATAGTCGAGGAGGAAAATAAAGCGTTTGGCTGAATCCAGATGTGACAACTGCTGATGGACTAACACTGCCAGTTTCACCAGAGGGCTGTAATCATGAACCCACACACACATACACACACACACACACGCACACACACGTGTACACACACACACACAGAAAACCTGGCACAGCTTTATTTTGTCGAGGGGATTTAAGGATGTGAAGTCAACCAAGGGTCAGTGAGCCGAAACAAAGGAGCTCACACAAAGCCCAGTGACATACTGTATGTTAACACACAAACACACACACAAAAACACATGCAACTCCTTGCCTAGAGGTACTACTATTTCAGTCAGTTCCCGTTGAGACAAATAACATGAGTGTGTGTGTCTGTGCATGTGTGTTTGTGGCCCCTGTTGTGAGTGATGTGTCTGAAGGCGTCACCTTCAGAGAGCTGCAGCGGTGTTTTGTCACCAGCCGAGATGCGGCAAGGAACCATACTGTGTGTGTGTGTGTGTGTCTGTGTGTGTTTGATAGAGAGACACACAGCTGGACACACTGACAATAGGAAGAAGCTGAAAAAAGCCTGGGATATAAAAGGTTCTTGAGAACGATGGAGGGAGAAAAACTCCATCACAAGACAAATGGACGTAGAGCAACGAAATCGCACAAAGACACAAACAGAGGTAAACAGAGGAGGAGGGACCTATAAATAAGAGTGAGAGCCTCAGTGTTTACAGAGAGGTTGTGTAACCGTGAGAGGACTCGGCTCTCGGAGGCTGATCCACACGGCGAGGGTTTACTTTGAAAGTGCTTCACTGTTGTTGACGCAGCTTTCTGGAGCTCTGGAGAAACAGAGCTTTAAAACAACATGGAGACCATTTCAGTTTGAGGACTGCGTTTCGGAATGAAGTCTCTAAATACAAGTGGCGGAGGGTGATAACCAGCAGGGGGCGACATCACTGGTTGTTTCTACAGAAGTCTTGATTCTACTTCTCACTTTATAACGTCAGGGAAAGTTTTATTTTGAAGTTTATGTCTCCATCTGTAGTTTCAAGTCTTCTCCAGAGCAGCTGATGTTCATCTAGTAGATTCTGAGGATCACTTCCTGTGAAGCTTCCCATCACTTCCTGTCAGATGAGAAATGGCTCCTCCTTCTTTTCACCATCGTTCTTCTTCCTTCGTGGTATTTTCTGTAACCAAGCAACGACTGCAGTATGACAATCTGTGTGTGTGTGTGTGTGTGTGTGTGTGTGTGTGTGTGTGTGTGTGTGTGTGTGTGTGTGTGTGTGTGTGTGTGTGTGTGTGTGTGTGTGTGTGTGTGTGTGTGTGTGTGTGTGTGTGTGTGTGTGTGTGCACGTATGGTGAAGATGCACTCAGACAGGCTGTTGACACAGTGAGCAGCTGTGGGTTGGAACCCCACTGAGTCACACACACACACACACACACACACACACACACACACACACACACACACACACACACACACGTCAGTCTTTATTACTGTTAACACTTGGACATCAGGTGAAAATAGAGTCTTCCTCTTATTCATAGAATGAGCAGCTTTGACGCTGATGGACGAGGACAGTGTGCGTATGTGTCATGTGTGTGTTGTGTGTGTGATTGTGTGTCTGTGTGTGTGTGTGTGTGTTTTCGTATTCCCTTCAAATTCAAAGTTGCGTGTCAGGTGACATTAATCCGTGTCGCCCGGTGTGCACATGCTCTGACATGGCTGTAGTTTATTTCAATAATGTGAAGCTTGATTATCCTGATCGCCCCCTGGTGGTTGACAGTATTATAGCACATAAACCCAGCCTCCTCCATGTTAGCAGATCGGACATTAAATTAATTTTAGAAACGTCTCCATTCAGCTCCGTCCAAACCGACCTTTTAAATTCAGAAAACCCTCGACAGCTTCACACGTCGTCTATTAAACAATAGTTCTCATCAGACAGTTAACACAATCAATGTCTCCAGATCTTATTTTAAACCGTCTGTCAAGTTATTGATAAATCAATTCCACCTCAAAACCATTAATGATGTTACTGGGTCGTTCGGTTTGTTGACTCAGTTTCAATCAGTGGATTTTGTCTGTTTGCTGTTAATCAATGTTCCTGCAGCTTCTATTTATAGAGTCATTGATTCCCAAAGGTCAGCCAGTCTGATTCAAACTGTATCAGTGGAGCAGCCAGTGTGTGAGTGTGGCCCTCTGGTTTCCTCTGATGGTTTCACACTGGGAACACGTATTGTAGTGACAGGTGGAACGTTACAGCTCATTGTGGTGAATCTCTGCTTTTATAGAGCGGCAGCAGCAGGAGGAGGGGGGGGGGGGGGGGTTGTAACAGACAGCTCTCTAAGTTTCTGGTGACAGGGGGTCTTTAATATTTTGAATATAAGAAGATGATATATTATGTTTAGGCCTGGTGGAGCCTGGTGGAGTTATGTGCTTGTGCTGCTGCTTTGTGATTTACCTGAAGATCGTCTAAAATCCGTATTCCACTCGACCGTGTGTTCTCCTGGATGCTCTCCTGGATGCTCTACACGCAGCCCGACGCTCTGTCGCCTCGTCCTCACCAGACGACCGTCATGTCCTCAACACGGAGGTGAAGGTGGACGTGGAGTCATCGCGGTGACATCAGAGAAACAGTTTCTGAAATGTTATTTTTTAACGTTTTGCCGTGTGACGCACTGGGCCGGCCTCACACCGACACAGTGACGGGCTGGAACACACTGTGTCGCTGGAGGTTCATGCACATTAAAGGGTTTGAAGCACTGGAGCTTCCCACTGAGTCTCACCACTACACAATGGATAATGCAGTGACAACAAATATCCTCCCGCAGCTGCTGTGACAGCTGCAGCGGTGTCGGACTCGGCTGCAAACACACACACTGTGCTGACGCTGGAAACACAGCAAGAGGGAGCCTGCAATAAAGATATATATATAACCTCCACATGGGTTTTCAGACAGAATACGACCTCACGTTTCTAATTTACATACATCCTGTTGTTATTACCACTTTAAACACCTCTGATTGGCCAAAAGAGAAGTAAATACAGATTTATTCTGGGTATTCTTTGGAGATTTTCACTGATTTCACAGGAATCATTGATTGTCCCTCATGCAGATATGAGTTCATCCCATAAAGACATGAACCTCAGCCAACAACACATGAACTGAAATATGAATCAGTGAATCGTCTGAGGTCCAGGATCTGATCTTTTCCATTTCGTTCCTCTCCACCTCTTCATCCCTCTCCCTATATAACTGTGGCCCAGAGTGAGTGTGTGTGTCTGTGTGTAGGAAGGTGTGAACTCGCACAGTTTTGCTGCTCTGTGTCACACATGCCCTCGTGCACCTACACACAGACACACACACTGTTAGAATAACAAAGCAGTAACTGCTTGCATAACAGACCAGCTGTTCCTGCGGTGGACGCTGGATCTGTTTTGCTTTAATTATCGGCTCCCTCACTCGGCTAATTGGTGTGTGTGATTGGTTGATGTTACACACAAACACACACACACACACACACACACACACACACAGATGCATCACATTTATTATGCTGCTGCTCACTGTGAAACATTAAAAGTGTCATTTGAAGAGTTTCCTCGAGCAGCTTCACAGATCCATCCCCAGACTCAGACCCTCTTCACACAGCCGAGGGTTTTAACACTCCTCCGTTCAGAGATTTCATTTTGTGGCTGTTAAAATATTCAAGGTGTGTGTTTGAGGGATTTCCAGCTTCTCCACCGGATGATTCACCGTCTGCTCCTTCAAACAGAAACACAGGGCTGCTCACGAACCTGACAGCCGCCC
Organism: Platichthys flesus; assembly: GCF_949316205.1. Classification (NCBI taxonomy): domain Eukaryota; kingdom Metazoa; phylum Chordata; class Actinopteri; order Pleuronectiformes; family Pleuronectidae; genus Platichthys; species Platichthys flesus. The sequence goes on from NC_084968.1 coordinate 14,278,824, forward strand.
GCTCACTGCAGGAAACATAAGGAGCTTTTAGAATTTGAGATGTGAAGTCACGGTGACTCAGACGTTCAACCCTCTTCTCAAAGTTTCTCAAAACGACAAATACTGGTGTTTTGTTCTTTGTCGTTTTCAACACGTTAACATTCATTAAGAACCTTGAATTGTCCTTTTTTGTTAAGTTTTTTACACAACAAAAATGTTTGCCCGATTTTCCAGTTTCAGACATGACAGACTCACTGGTTCAGGCTTTCTATTCCTTTTAACTGTGACTCGTTTCCCTGCAGTCATATGTTCACTCTTCTGGCTTCACTGAGGTCGTGTTGCTCTGCAGCAGCGACGTGCCTCGGCCCTTAACTCAAATCCAAGCATCCTCCAAGATTTAGTGAAGTGCCCTTTCAACCTGATACTTGAAACTCCAGAGCTCCAGCAGCGACCCTCAGGCCTCATTCAGCTGAGTGAGGACGGGGAGGGAAGAATGTCACAGGTTCATTAACTCTCCTTCTTTCACAGAATACAAATCATCATGTGCAGATTCTCACTTTTATCCTGGAGTTTGGTTCTGTGCCTGGAAATGACCTTCGCAGCTAATTTTCAACATCCGTAATCTTGGTTCAATCACAAAACTTTCTGTTATGCTTCGTTATTATGTATTCTCATTTTGTTCTCATCCCACTGATGTTTGTTTTTCTGATTCTCTTTTTTTATTTAGTTTCCATAATGTTTTTTTTGTATGCTTCTCTTACAACCTCAACTTTCAGGTCTGCTCTCGCCTGCAGTGACGGACAGACAGTGATGGTGTGTGTCTGTTTGTTTGTGTGTGTGTGTTTGTGTGTCTGCAGCGGGGACGTGTTGCTATGCTCTCTGAGGTTTTTCCCGCTCTCTGGGTCTCGTGTTCACATGGAAACCAACATGGTGGAGAGCCGCGGCCAATCAAACGCACAATGGCGTCTTTGTGTCTCCACTTGTGCCGCGGACGAATCACGGTCACATCTCAGCTCTCTGATTTCTCTCTGTTCTTTTGTGAGCCTCTCGGGTTATTGATTTATAATTTGAACCTCGTCACGATCGCGCTCTGGTCTGATTCACCCGTAGTGTTCAGGTGAAGCTTTTATAGTTTGACGTTTCACTGACGTGTGTCACTCGATGCTCAGCGTGTTCAGAGCAGGTCGGCTGCGTTAGGATCCACTTTGAAGGGCCGATGACTCAAATGTTCCTGATCTATGGATTGTACAGAGATATTAATATTAAATAGATCCCGGGGGGGGGGGGGGGGGGGGGCTCTCCTGTTTTCCTCTTCTGTCTATCTCTGTTTACATCTGTATGTTTTTTACTCTACTTATTTTTACAGTGGCTTTTTTATGTTTGTTTCTTTGAGGCGGAGAATCCAACAGCACGAGACACAATTAAGAACAGAAACTTTATTCACTCATTCGTTAATGGGATTTGAATGTTTTGTTTTTTAAAACCAGTGCACAGAAGAAACGGATATTGAAACATTTCCCAATAAAGACAAAATTAAATGAGGGAGTGATATGAAGTGAAGGAAGCTGAGCAGCTTTCAAATGAACTTTGACTTGATTCTGTTTTGTCGTCTGATGATTTGAAGCTAAAGAGTCGACCACACCCCCTCAGGTCCAAGAGCCACATAAGAATTAAAAAAAAGACTTCACCATAAAATCACTGCTTTTCAGATAAAGTATTTTTGAAATGGCATAATTCTTGATTTCGTTTTCTCCCATTTAAAGTTGTAAAGTACGATTTAACCAGCATGTCTGAAAGCAGCTCTAATGAAACAGGTGAAACGAATTTGATGAAATTAACTGTTTCCTTCGTTTTCTCCATTCAAACAGAAACGTCAGACGCACTCGTCTCTAAATGTCGAGTACAGGAGACGCAGGTGATGACGAAGGACGTACGTGTGTTGGACAACGTGAAGGATGGATCATATGGAGACAAAGACATGAGGCTTGGTTCAGGCTCCCCTGCGTCTTTAAAGGAAAACAGCTTCTAGAGGTTGAATGTCAGATCTCTCTCTCCATCCCTCTCTCCCTCTCTCTCTCTCTCTCTCTCTCTCTGACCTGTCCAACCCTCTTCAAAGCCTCTCTCTCTCTTTTTCCCCTCCCTCACCTCATTAGCGTTCCCACTGATTCGCCCGTATCACTGATCAAAGGGGGAAATCGCAGACTACACTTAATAATTGATGCTGTTAAACAGTTTATCATTTGACTGCACCCCCGATTATCCCTCCGCCACGAACCCGGTCACCGTCTTCTTCCTCTTTCATCCCCTCCCTCTCTCGCTCTCTCTCTTTTTATTTTTCTAATTGCCTGCTCAGGCTGCGGCTGCTCTCTCCAGGATCTGGAGGTTTTTTTTAATGGTGGGATTAATCACTAGGTGGCAGCATAGCAGCACACGGTGCATACGTTGACAGATTGCACACGGCAGATGATCTGCATCTTGTGGTCTGCTAATAGCTCAGCACACAGTATTGAGTGTGACAAGCCTGATCCTGGATAAGTGGCCATGTGGAATAACTGCAGCATCTTTTCAGTCGTCCCCTCAGATCCTCTAATTACCCGATCGATGGGCAGAGGGTCGATGGCGGATCAATTGAAATAATGTTCCACTGAACCATTAGCGACCTTTTACGACCTTTTAAAAGCATGTCGGCGCTTGGCCGAGTCTGTTAACCTTCAGCGTCTCCTCTCCACGAGGAGGTCGGCTCCAAAACAATTAGGAGACGAGTGTGAGGAGGGAAACCAAAACCTCCTGTGGTGTTTTCAAATCCTCAAACATTAAAAACAACTTGAATCTCCCTGGTCGTGGAATATACAGAAATCAACAGACACATGCCATGAAGCAGACTGAGGCTCATGTGCCAGGG
>NC_084968.1:14286704-14296725 GCF_949316205.1 Platichthys flesus
CTGACTCCAATTCCGATGATTCATTCTTATTATTTAAATTAAAAAATGTCCCTGAAAGCTGCACAAACACATATGAACAGGCTGGAAACGTGCACACACACGCACAGGGGGGCTGTGTGCAAGTTTGGGTCGTTCATGGAGTGGGATGCAGACAGGTTTCTGTAACGTGTGCATGTTGTAATCAAGGAAACACACACACACACACACACACACACACATAGCCCTACATATATATAGAGAGAGATATATATCACATGCACTTTTTTGTGGGTGCGTTCCAGCCTCATCTTCATCTTCATCGTAATCCTTGTGGTTATCCTTGTCATGATCATCTCAAAGTGTTGTGTATTCATGTTGTGTTGCTGTCTCATGTGATCAGCCTTTTTAAAAGTTCTCTAGAAATAAATCTAAGAAACGCTAACCGAGAAACAGGAGCTCCAGAAAATGACAAATATTTGTAAGAGTTGAGAGATGATTTTATTTTTTGAATCCCCCTCCTTCTCCTGATCAATAATTCATCCCTCCATCTTTTCCAGAGTTGTCCCAGGATCGGGAATAGAGGACGAGACTCTCTCTCCTCCTCCACTTGGTGAAGCGCTCACGTCTCGCCACACTTTTACCCCCCCCCACCCCCATCCTCTCTCCATCCCTCCTCCTCCTCCTCCTCTTCTTCAGCAAGTGCCAAACTTTTCATCCCTCTCCACAACCTCCCTTTCTCCCTGTGCCCTTCGCCGTTGACTCATCATGGCGTCCAAACTGAACCCCAACGTCCTGTACGTGGCGGGGCCGGGGAGTCGCTGGGTCGCCCCAGGCCGACGCTGAGAGGACTCTCATCGTAAGTAGGCTCTTCAGATCCTTCTCTAAACGACAGGATTGAAATGTGAAGCTGCAGCTGCGTCCGAGGTGTGGTACAGTCGTCTGAATATATCTGAGAAGAAAAGAGGAAGTGTGCTGGCAGTTTGCAGAATTAAGCCCCGGTCACACGCATGCAGGAGAAAGTTGCAGGTTAAAGTTCATTTAACTCCAGAGGGAGAAGGTCAACTCCTGTGACCAGACTCTGAAAGTCTCATTTATACCGTCTTCTGTGGAACGTGCATGTTAGTCGCAAAACGTTTTGTAATCTGTCTGCAGCCTCAGAGCAATTTAAAACTGTTTTTGAATTTTGTACTTTTAAATATGTGACCTTGGGTAAATATTAGTCCTCCACATGTAAAACTTCCACTTATTAGAACTTGATATAATATAATGAAAGTCTCTGTGAGAGGGAGTTTGAGCTTCGGGCCTCAGGAACTGTTGAACTGTTTTTTCTATCCTGGTCCTGCAGCAAGTCTGAACACTTCCAGTCCTGTACGCAGCACTTCTGGATTCTGAAGGTTAAGTTCCCTGAAGTTGCTGCAAAAATAGATTTTCATAAAGAACAGGTTTAGAAAGGTTCACTGCACGACAAGTACCGTCAAAACCAAAAGGGGAGTGAGTCTGGAAATTGGAAGTCATTGTCATGAGGCTGGTTTGAAAGTCATTTTCTTTACGTTTTCTACTTCTTACTTTTTGTTGCTCGTGTTTCATTCCTGAGACGTTAAGATAATTAAGGTAATTTCCCCCTCAGCTGTTTTATGTTATTAATATTTGACCGATATCTGAATTGTTGTTCTCAGTCTGGAGAAGCCGGGGAGGAGTCGTCGGACAGCGACGGGGAAACAGAGGACACGTCCCACAAGCTGATCCGCAAAGTGTCCACCTCGGGACAAATAAGGACCAAGGTAGGAAAGAAGAGAGAGTGTGTGTGTATGTGGAGGTGGGATTATGACCTCGCTGCTGTTGTTTCCATTCATCCCAGTGTTCCCAGTGGGCGAAGAGCATTGGGTATATTGTGTTTCAGCCTGGAAAGTCAGGAAACTGGGAACTCTTTTCAAAGATCGTTTGTTTTCTGGCTATTTGAGAAAGTCGCACCTTATTTTAAAGTAATTTTTTTCTGGCTGTAGACACATTAAAATAAGATGAATCTAATAATCAAACCCGGGAGGGATAATATTTAGTTTATGGGTTAAACTCGGTTACACATCTGAGCTGCTCATTTATTTAAGAGCTAATTTAAAATGGTAAAATCTCATCGAAGAATTGATGCGTGTAGATCCAGAACCGTTTGAAGGACGCCTGCTTTTATCACACACACACACACACACACACACACACACACAGACACACAACCTTGAACTCCTCAGGTGTTGCCTTCATACATCAGCCCACTGGAGCATCTTCAACTGCGTCTTTCTTTTCTTGAATCAAAGTCTCGTCTCGAGGCGGCTGACTTCCTGTTCAGGCCTCGTCCACTTCCTGTCTGCGTTCCTCTCATCGAGTCATATTCAGATCTCAGATGTGATGGCACAGTAACAGCTTCCTCTCCTGTCGGCTCGGTGATGGCTGCCTATCGGCCCCTGGACGCTGGTTTATTGGAAGATATTGACGCGGTGAGATTCGTCTCTTACTGGAAAACACTCACATTCATAAACTGACTCATTAGTTATTGATGAGCTGGTGTTCACGATGAGAAAGAGCTTCGCCAGGAATGGAAACAAACAGATGACACCAGTGCAAACTCCATAATAATTATCCATTTCCTGTAATTCCTTCCATTAACTGTAAACCGCGTGGGGATCAATAGGAGACACTTGATACCCGGCAGCTCCCGTCGTCACGGGGGCGGCGTGCCGTAACGCCACCGTGTCCCAGGAGCAGATAATGGTTTTAGATATCAGACTGGTATTGATGGGATAATGTCATCGGGCGCCGCCGTAATGTGGCGCGTGGACATGTGATGCGTGGGGGCGGGAAGGAGAGACAGAAGGGGGGGGGGCATGGTTTGAGGGTCGGAGAATTAAGGGTTAAAGCCTCGAATGTTAGGTTGATTATATTCTTTGTCATTAATGTCAATTAACCAGAAGAAAATTATATAACTTTTTTAAACTTCAATGAGAAAATTAAATTTCATTGCAACTAAAATGTTTATCAATGTTAGAAAAGAAATGTAATACAGGAGTAATAGTTTTCAAGTATGTAGTTATTACATCAGTTGTGACTGTATATACATACATATACTTATTTTTCCATAATTTTGTTAAATACGTTTTTGCATTTTAATATCTTACGACATCTTCAACATTTGGATTTAAATAAATAATTTGATAACTGAAATGATTAATTGATTTGTTACTAACGTTTTGGATCCAGGGCTCCTCTTTTTAAACTGCAGCTGTCTCAGTGTAGTGATGTCATCACGCAGCTCCCTTCTCATTGGTGGAAGGACTCTGTCACCAGCTGTCAGTCAAACTCACGCAGCTGTGATTAGTTCAGCTGTGTGTGTGTGTGTGTGTGTGTGTGTGTGTTGATTGGATTGTGTGTGTACCTAATACTTTGATTTGGATTATGTTCGTCAGGATTATATCACAGACAAAGATTATTGAGAGGATTATTGTGTTTCCCCTTTGTGTACATGTGGCCAAGTATGTTTGTGTATTAGTGTGAGTGTTTGTGTGTGTCTGTGTGTTCTTGCATTGTGATACCTGCAAAAGTGAGGACACGTCTTATTCAGAATATGGTCAATAGTTGTAATATTGGCGTCAATGTAAATGTTGTCGAAGTACAAATGTGTGTGTTTGTTGTGTATTGCTGGGCAGCGTAACAGCCTCCCTGCCCCTCCCTCCCCTCCTCCTGTCCCCTGCCAGTTAGCGCACTTGTTAGCGCGGCAGTGTGTTAGCACACTCGTTAAGGAGATGCTAATTCTTATCAACTCTGACATGACGTCCTCGACACCGTGAGATTAATTCAGCTCCTCGGCGCCGAGCCCCCCCCCCCCCCCCCCCCCGTCCGGTTCTCTGGGGGAAGACGTGAGCATCGTAATTAAATATCTTTGGGTGGAGAGATGAACTTTCTTGATAGCGGGGCCTCGGTGGAGCAGGTTTCATCTCGTCCAGAGGCCGGAGAGTCAAACCTTCTGTTCAGAGTGTGACTCTGGAGATCTGCTAATTGTCTGACTCGGTCAAACTCGGGCTGATTGGATTCAAAATCCCTGGAAGGTTGAATCACGTGTGTTCCTCTCTGAGAACCGTTCTGGTTCTGACCTCAGACCAGCACCAGCTCGTCTGTGCAGAGGTTAGAAGAACTCGACTCAACCACCTCTGCTCCAGCGGTTTATTCTGAAGATGAGAGAACGTTCTGCAGCTGCTGAGACATGAAGCTTCAAGTGTTTCATATCATCTCGTTTCTCTTCTGTCTCAACTACACAATGAAGAAATGCCTCTTACTTTGAATTTCACACGTTTAAAGGCCGTGATTGTGTAACTTTCTAATTTGAATGATGCATAATTTATCTTTTATAAAAACAGTTTTAGTGGCATATTAGTATTTACTGTACTGCTGAGACAGTCTGGGATCATTATCTTTTGTTTATAGTAGTCCAAGCTCCAAATGCACATGTGTGTGGTTGTCGGCCCGTGACCATAAAGCCAGAGAACACGCTGCAGCCTGTCGATATCACACAGTTCATCCAGATATATCAGGTTTTATTACGGTGGAGTGCAGCATAATTCACAGTCCAGCAGAGATAATCAATAACGCGATGCATCCGATCGATGGAGCAATAATCCAGTTTCATCCTTTTACCGACACTCACCATCACACAAACACGTCTGAGGGACTAAAAGCCCCGAGTGGTGAAGAGAAGCAGAGTTGTGTTAAAATGACCACAAAGAGAAACAAAGGACGATTGAGACAATTTAATGCAACACAGTGACCCTTATTTTCAATCTGGGGGGGGGGGGGGGGGGGTCTTATTCAGGACCCTCTGCCTGCATGCCACAGAAAACGTCCTGCCTGATTTAAACGTTGTGTTGGGGCTGAGTCAGTGTTGTTGTGTTGTTTGTGAAGCAGCAGTTCAGGGAAGTGGACGCACTTTTTGCTGTGTCACTCCTCGTAGCAGAAGTCTGGAGTGACCCGTGATTCCCTTCTTCCTTTTTGTCTCTTTACCTGCGGGATTATTTACACTCTTTCTTTTTCCGTCCTCCTCCTCCTCTCGTCCTCCTCCTCCTGTTCAATCTCATTTGTCCTGGAAAATAAAAGGAGACGCAGGAAGAGAATGAGGCCAAAGAGCAAACAAGCTTCTTTGAATTGTGTGTGTCTGTGTGTGTGTGTGTGTATGTGATGCGTACACGCTCTAATGACTGCATGTGAGAGTACACAAACAAACAAACAGAAAAGGGCAGTACCTTCATTGTGGTGCACAATACGTCTCCTTTTCCTTCCTCTCCTCCTTCTCTCCATCTTATTCGTCCTCCTCCCATTTCTTAGATGTTTTCTCTTTATTCATTCCTCAGCATGAGTCCCTCTCTCCCGGTTGTAAATCTGACATCTTGTGTTTTTTCCATCTTGTCTCCGGAGACTTTTTCCTCCCAAACTTGTTTCTTAAAAAGTGAATAATTCATAAATCTCACTTGAAACCTCTTCTGTCTCGAATCCAACTTGTTGTTCTGTGTGGATTCTAATATTCTTTTTGCCTTGATGTCATTTTTAGAAGTGAGAAATCGATAATTCTTACGTTTTCTCTTCTTCCCAAGCGAACACATTCCCCGTCTAATATAGCAACACCAGCTCAGATTATATAACCAGTCGTATTTCTGGCTGTTTGAGTGGTGACCAACAAGTAGCGCTTTTATTTTTTGATTTTCCTGAGGATTTTCCTACACGGTGCTCTGGAATCATAGCGGCTATATTTGTACTTTTTATTTTATCTGCATCTCACTGCCGGTACAGAGATGTGTGTGGGTGTTCACCGCAGTGGTGATGAGGACGAGTTATAGTGTGTGTGTGTGTGTGTGTGTGTGTGGGACGGTAAACAGAAATGGCTTGAGGAGAGTGTGTGTGGGATGGTCAGCGCTGTGTGTGTGTGTGCTGTGATTTATGCCCTTGGCTTGATGCGATACAGCTGCTATAGTGTGTGGGTCAATACTGAGAGAGAGAGAGAGATGGAAAGAGATGAGGAGCGAGGGATGGAGGAGAAATTAGTGAGTGGAGGAAAGAGAGAGAGAGAGAGAGAGAGAAAGAGAGAGAGAGTAGCTCTAATTCACTTACTCACCGTCGGTCATATTGGAGCAAAATTAAAACGGAGAGGTTGAAGTCCAGCTGCTCTCGTTTATTTCACATGATAGAAATGTTCGGTTTAATTCTTTATTCTGGTCTTTATTAGCTTCCACCACAGGGCAACTGGTCTCTAACTGGTCAAAGGGACACCAGCTCCCATGAAGGAATAACCCGTCACAAACTGAGACCATCTGAAATCATTTTGGAGTTGAACAATCTAAAGATATTTCACTTCTGAACTGGTTTGCATTGCAGTGGATTTGTCGTGGGGGGGGGGGGGGCGAAGGGGGAGGAGCTCCGAACAGAAGCTGCTGAGGTCGGGTTTCGTTCCCCGTCACAGACGTCGTCTCCAACTTTGAGATACGAATCGAAAACAACCGTTGCTTCCTGTGTTTAAAATGTTTTCTGCCATGTTCCTTTGTATAAAACATATCTATATATAAATCAGTTTCACTACATAAATATCTCAGTGTGCAGCCACATTTAATGAATTGAAACCAGACACGGACAGAAGAGTCATTACCTGAACTCATTTCTATTTTTGGATTGACAGTTTACAGTATTTAAAAAAAGAGGAAACCAGACAGGAAGTGACACGTTCACTTCCTGTCTGTCCTTCTCAGCGTTTTGTCTTCTGGGTCCAGTCTTATTTGGATTCTTCTCTTTTCATTGCTTCACCCCCCGGTTGTGTTTTATTTCTCCTGCCTTGATCTGTTCATCCTCTCGACCTCCATCGTCCTCTGCTTTCATCCCCTGTTCCCTTCATCTGTCCCTCACCTCTTGTCTGTCTCACTTTGTCTTCGTAGCGCCTCCCTCACGTCCACGATCAGTCCTACTCACGCCCTTAATTTGAAACTAATCGATATCCTGCCGTAGACCAGAGTGAAACCTGAGAGGAGCCTTTTCTTTCTTCCTTTATTATTTGTTAAATACCAAAAAGTGTTGTTTTACATTATTTGTGATTAATTTAATCATTAAAAGATGCATAAAATGAAATGAATGGTCATGAAAAAAGCCTGAATAATGTTGAATGTGAAACTCCACCCGCCCGGTGCTTCAGGGCTAATAGAAGCTAATTACAAATGCTGCTTTAAATCCAGAAGAATCATATAATTGATCCTGGATCAGTCAATAACGGCTTTAATTACATTTCAACGAGCGTCCTGGAGCAAAAAGAAGAACTGAAGTCTGTTTCAACCTTTTATTCTCATTGTTGTCGTTTCCATTTGGATTTCAGAATAACAACCAAGTGGAACAGAGTGGATGTTATCTCACTGCAGTAATATAACACACAGGTATCAGCTCCAGTCATTTATTAGTCATGTCTTTCAAAGAGCAAATTTGTTTTGCTCTTTTTACATCCACCAAGGAGGTTATGTTTTCACCCCCGTGCTTTGTCAGCTAGATAACACAAACAGCCACATGGACAAGTTTCCATGAAACGTGATGGAACCAGAAAGAAGTTAAATTTCTTTGTTTTCCACTTTATTAAACATTGTGAAAATGGATTTGGACTCAAATAATCAGACGTATTTCAGGGACAGATATTTCTGAGTGTGTTTGACGTGGACTGAGTTCCTCTGTGAGATCCTCCAGGCCTTTGTGGTTCGGACCAGCTCCAGGTTGTTTGACCTGTGTCCTGTAGATCCTCTCTATCTATTCAGGTTATCTACAGCAAATACAAGGCTGGGCAAACAATGGGCTGCAACAGGAGATCAGCCCAGGGCACACGAGGAGTCGGGTGTTTGCTCAGCAGCTGAGAACACGTGTCCAGTGTCAAGCGTTTGATTTTGTTTTCCGGGAGGACGAGCTCCCTCGTTTCTCTTCGTCTGTCAAATCACTTTTTAAAACTTCAGAAGATTCAACAGCACCGAGATGTAACTGAGCAGCAGGAGGAGGAAGTGACTGGAGGTGAATTCAGCGTCTCTTCCTATTCTGCTCTTTCTTTAATTCTCTCACTCGTCCACTTTCACCATCGCTGTCTTTTCTTCATCCCTCCATCTTGTCCCGTCTGTCACCATCCCTGCAGGAGGAGGTTGTGTGTGTCTGTCTGTCTGTGTGTGTGTGTGTGTGTGTGTGAGACAATGTTGAGTTATATTTGTGCAACATAGTGACACTCACTTTGGAAATGTGCTAATGACGAGGATACAACAATATGTTGTGTGTGTGTGTGTTTGTGTGTACACTAATGAACTAATGTGTCCTCTTCGTGAGGAACAGCTGTTTGCTTGTGTGTGTGTGTGTGTGTGTGTGTGTGTGTGTGTGTGTGTGTGTGTGTATTATCACTAATGAGCAAACATGTTTCAATCTTGACAGGTGTGCGTTTGTTTGTGTGTCAGGCTGCTAACGTGTTAATGTGTGTTATCAATCAGAGTGTGTGTGTGTGTGTGTGTGTCTGCTGGCTAATGGACGCTGACAACACAAAGCCTGATTTCTTTTCGTCTGTTTCCGTCACTCAGGTTTTACTTTGTCAAACACAAACAGGGAAGTCATTAAAGTTTTTAATGTTTGAATGATTCTGGGAAGCGTTTTCTTTCTGTCATGACTGATCCAGAGTCAGAATAGAAGCCGTGACCAGGAGGAGACTCTGAGGTTTGAAGGCTGCAGGTCATGTGACATCGATGAGACGCGGTGTTTCCTGTGACGCCCGGCCTGCCGGATCCTGTCGGGGGGGGGGGGGGGGGGGGGGGGCGTCGGCCTTTAAACCACCACAACAGGGCCGAGAGAGAAACGCTCACACTCGAACTTCCCTCTCTGCTCTTCTGCTTCGTCCCGTTTGCTGTTGTTTTTGTGTGTGTGTTTTTTTCAGGCCCTCTGTTGTGTTTGTAACGCCTCTGTGCGACTCGGTGTTGTGTTAACCCCGTGAAGCTTCAGCTCGTTCCCTGTGCTGCCAAAAATAGACTCACACTGGGGTTGTTCAGCCCCTCTCTCTCTGGAAAGCTCTCTAACAGGAAGCAAGAGACTGTCGCCACAACACACACACACACACACACACAGCCACACACACACGCACACGGTTCTTTTGCAATACTTTTTCTGAGAACACAGATAGATTTTTATCATTCGGTTTAGTCTTTGTGACTGCAGCTTGCACAATCAGCAGTGTGTGTGTGTGTGTTGTGTGTGATTGTGTGTGTGTGTGTGTGTGTGCGCTGTCACACCCTGTGAGTTGAAGTACCACATGAAGAGTGACAGCCTGAGTCAGCAAAAGCACATGTGTTAATGACACTCGGTGTAAGAACTCTGAACCCTGTGTGTGTGTGTGTGTGTGTGTGTGTGTGTGTGTGTGTGTGTGTGTGTGTGTGTGTGTGTGTGTGTGTGTGTGTGTGTGTGTGTGTGTGTGTGTGTGTGTGTGTGTGTGTGTGTGTGTGTGTGTGTGTCTGTGTGTGTCTGTGTGTGTGTGTCTATCCCAGAGCTTTAACACAAGCCACTTGTTGCCCGTCCCAGTGTTTCATCACATTGTGTAGTTGTGTGTTCAGGGTCATGGAAACACTCGGGCTCGGCTGGTGGGAACAGAAAGCAGCGAGGGGCTGACCTCTAATGACCTTTACTCCAGCCGGCCACCAGGGGGCAATCGAGACACTTCAGCCTCTTGTTTGCTGAGCCATCCTTCACTTCCTGTCCGTTTGGCGTCCTCGTGTCCCGCCGGCGTCCGTCCTCAACACCTTCGATTAGAAGATGGCGTCCGTCCCTCGTTGATCCAGCTCCTGAACGCCCGAGTGTCCTTTTGACCTCCGCCAGCCGCGCCTCCTCCGTTTTATCTTTTCTAGAGGAGCACTTAGCGTAGTTGGCCTGGGAGGCGGCTTCTCTCCCCTCTGACTCAGGCCGAGGACGAGGACAAGACGATTTATTATCACATTAGGACGGAGCTCTCATCCAGCTCCACCTC
>NC_084968.1:14296925-14391925 GCF_949316205.1 Platichthys flesus
GTGTTCTGACTCTGCTTGTGTGTGTGTGTGTGTGTGAGTGAGTGTGTGTGTGTGTGTTCAGGCGTTGTGTGTATACATGACGGATGAGACAAGCAGTTCCTATTTCAAATGATGCTTCTCGCTGTTACTTGCTGTTTCTTGCATAGGAACTTTGTCAAGGACACACACACACACACACACACACACACACACACACACACACAAACCCCCACACGCACACGCACACACACAGACACCCACACAAACACAGGAAGCCTGGTTAACTTCCTGTTCGATGAACAGCACAAAAATGTCCAGGTGAAAACGTTGATGAATTCAACTTCATGTGTGTGTGTGTGTCTGTCCGTGTGCGAGTGTGTTTCTTACATTGCCAAGCTCAAGGTTTATTTCGAAAGTTGTCACCATGGCAACCCCGCATGCCGTTGCGTTACCAAGTTCTAAAATGTCAGGAAGCGACAAAAGAGAGAAAATTGTGTGTAACTAACGACAGCAGACCTGGGGTCAGCTGCAAACGATACCGGGGTGTTTGTTTCACCCACCTCCGAGCGGCAGGTGGGCGGGGCTTACAGCATCGGGATGAGCCAGGTCTTGTTTATCAGATTGTGCATTAAACACATGTGTGTGTTTGTTTGTGTTTACAAAAAAACCTTAGAGGAACATGATTTGAACGTGGAGATGGTTTTGTGTTTCCTCTCAGGGAAACCAGCGCATGTTTCTATTTATAAACCTACACACACACACACACACACACACACAGACAGACACACATCTGACAGTTACTAACGACTGCACCGCTCCATCCTCTCGTCTTCTTTCTCTTTCACTTCACTCACTAGTGTTCTCTCTCCTTCCTCCCCCGTCCCTCTCCTCTCTCTCTCCTCCTGCCACCTGCTGGAGGACATGAGCGTCTGCAGCACTGTAAAGAAAAAGCCAAATCCCAGCTGGTGACACTAGTTCGAGCCTCGTTTGGGATTCGACGGCGTCCGTCCGGTTACGGTGGTGTCGCCTCATGATTACAGAAACACGTCCGTGGCTGAGAGGTCGGGGGGGGTTCGGGGGGGTCGGTGTCTGCGTCTGTTTTAATTAGCTCCGGCAGAGACGCACCTGAACGTGTCTCTGTTCCAGGAGCTCATGAATAAACAGCTGCTGCTCGTGGGCTCAGGAAAACACCGGCTTGGCCTCATTTACATTCTGAGGCTTCATCCGCAGATTGCTTTGGTTTTTAAAACACATTGTTCTGGAGATTGTTCGAGGGAGATATTCATAATAATGACAACGATTCAATTAAACGGCTTTTTGAGAAGACAAGGCTGCTTTTCAGAATAAGGAATAGAAAGAAGGTAATAAATAAAAAGAGGAAATCTTAAAGGCTCTTCCGTCTTCTTTCTATCATAGTTCTTTAAAGACAAATTAAGTAGTTTAACTCCCTGCGCTCCAGTAAAACAATGACAAATCCCAGTTGCACCTAATTATGTTCTCAAATTGAATGTGGCGAAGCCATACTGATTTTTTCACATTAGCATTAATTAGCTTCCTGCGGCGCTAACGGGGCTGAGACACTGACCCTCTCCTCCTCTCGGGACAGAAACAGGGTTTCATCATCGGAGTCGGTTCCTTCAGTGAGTCGAGGGGTGGGGGGGGGCTAGAGGAGGATAAAAAGAAGAAGAAGTTGTGGAGAAGGAGGAATGAAGGGAGGAGAGAGAGGGATGGAGAGACAGACACTGATGATAGAGATAGTGTGTGTGTGTGTCTGTCTGCAGGGAACAGCATGTTTCTGCTCATTAAAGACACAATGACTGGAAGAACACACACACACACACTTGTTATAATTTGCCTTGGCAGATGAGACACTGATCTGACACTGAAAGCTCTCCGATGACAGTGCGTAGGCAGCAGTGCACAGACACACACACACACACAGACACACACAATCACAGTGACGCTTCCAGCTCTCTTAAGCAGAGTAGTGTAACATCAACCTCCCTGAGTGTGTGTGTGTTGTGTATTGACCTGACACAGTGAGGACATTTTCACGTCCACACTCAGTCGTGATTTGTCCTCATCCAGAATCTCCATCGTCTTCTCCTTTTCCCACAAACTCTCTCGACTTCTCCGTCCACGTCTTCACAAACTATGGAGGCCAGAGGTCAGCAGGTCACCTGGAGGCTCTCACTCGGACATGTGCGTCCACACGTGCACGTCCTCTGGAGACACTCCGGAGAATCAGTGTGTCCGGAAGCGGTGATGAAATGTGTGTCAGTGTGGAAGGAGATCGTTTCTAAATCAAACTAAATTAAATTAGATGTGTTGTTGCTTTAATTTGGAGTAAGGATCAGGGTTCGGTATTTACTTGTGATGGTGTGTGTGTGTGGGGGAGGTGTGTGTGTGGGGGGGGGAGTGTAAGGGGCTGGGAATGCATTATGTCACTGTGTGTCTTTGCTAAGGTTCAAACGTGTGTGTGTTTGTGGTCAGACTGGTTCTGTGAGCTTTTGAAATAGCCTCCAGGAATTGGAGTCGTTCTTACATGAACACAGACACACAAAACACACAACTCCTCAGGTGAACTGCATTTGCATACCACACCTTTGTTTGTGTGTGTGTGTGTGTGCGTGCGTGCGAGCGAGCGAGCGTGCGGGTGTGTGTGTGTGTGAAAGAGAGAGACACACACACGGACAAAAGAGGTGTGACCTGCAGCACACCTGAGGAGGCGTGGCTTCCTGACTGGGGGAAGTGGGAGAGTGAGGAAGTAGGTTTGTGTTGTGTGAGGAGCCGCTGGTGAGGAACGAGTGACACCAGGAAGAGAGGGAGAGTGAAGTTCATGTCGACAGAGCTGAGAACATTTCAGAACTTTTTTGAAAGTTGTGGAGAGGAACATGGGAGGAGTCCAGTTCACATAGCACCAGAACAGAAGGCCTCAGGGAACCAGCAAGGAGCCGGGGATCAGCACCGGTGGGATCCAGGTTTACTTTGCCATATCCAGAAGGACATCACAGGAAGTGAGGTCCCCAGCGGGTGCTGCCGATGCGTGGTGGTGTCAGACCAGTGGCTGCTGCATGGCGCCCCTGCTGTTCCGCTGCGAGGGGGGGGCAGGGGAGGGGGACGACGACCAGCTCAGCCAGGACGACCACCTGGAGTCCAGCCACAACAGGAAGCTGCAGGAGAGAGGACAGGAGGACGAGGACAGGCAGCACGAGGTCAGGACGGCTCATTGGGTCATTCCCTGGTTTTAAAGGGAGATTCCACTCTGTCGGAGTGAAGGAGGCTACATGAGAGTGTGTGTTAAACTCTATTTACACTGTGTCTGTGTGGTTCTACACATGTGTCACTTTTCAAATCTCACAGGATCAGCCTGGATAAAGTCCGTATTATTCTCATTTTGAAAAAGTCCCCCCCAAAAACAATGTATGTACTAATCCCTCCATAGTTTGTAACTGTCTTCATGTCTGTGGCCTTCAGGACGAGTCGATCCACAGTGAAGATGTCCACAAATATTTACTTTACATCTACAAAGACTCAGGACTTATGCTAAACAGCTGAAACTATTAGTTTAGTCAAAAAAAGAGAGATTAATAATCTAATAGAGCAAAACTGATATGGATGAGGGGGGGGGGGCAGATACGCATATCAGCTGTTAATCATTTTCCAGTTCAAATTCCCAGTTAATTGTTTGATAAATAAACTAAAGACACAGGAAAAGCTCCAAAAACATCTGGAGCAGGAGAACCGGACATCTGTGATAATTTCAGGAAAATATCCAAAGTTGTGTGACAGTCGTTACACGTGCGTTTGTATGTAAGTAAGTGTGTGTGTGTGTGTGTGTGTGTGTGTGTGTGTGTGTGTGTGTGTGTGTGTGTGTGTGTGTGTGTGTGTGTGTGTGTGTGTTTCAGTTGAGTAGAGAAAGCTGAATGGAAGAAGGGGGAGGGAGAGAGGGGGAGAGAGAGAGAGAGAGAGGGAGAGAGAGAGAGAGAGAGGGAGAGAGAGTCAGATTTATCTGCGGGGGTCGCGCCACAGCTCTGTTTGGTCGGTTCATGCATTTTGCAGATGAGTAAGTATGTGTGTTAATGCGCTCGGTGAACTTCCTCTGACAGCTCTGTGGTGTGTGTCTGTGTGTTGCTGTGTGTGTGTGTGTGTGTGTGTGTGCACACTCCAGGGCCACAGGGGCTGATTGTTGTGATGCAATTAGCTCCGCTCTAATGAACACACACTGATCTGTCTGACAACACCTCTCGGCTGGAGAGCAGAGCAGAGAACCTGACCTTGGCACAGATCCCACGTTGTGTTTGTGGTCGTATGTTCTGAACCCACGTGCTGTTTGAACTGAACTCATACGCCGCTCTGCCTCCGCGCCGCTCACCCTCTGGAAGTCTGACATTTTAATCCAATCCTGGAGGAGGTGAGAGGAGAAGGTCACACATGTTGTTGCCACAAGAAAGCTCAGTTTGTTTCTTATCACCAGGAATCCTGTGTGTGGGGGTCAGACCTCGATCAGTTCGGTGGTTCGGTGGAAAGAGAACTTCACACCTTCTGGTTTCTTCTTTCCTCCATCCCTCGAACGCCAGAGTTTCTTTGATCAAATCCCTGTTTTCCTGTATTTGTCCCTTTTGTGTTGTTTCTCCTCCTGCTCGTCAGTGGCGTCTCCGTCTCTCTCTCTCGCTCTCTCTCTCTCTCTCTCTCTCTCTCTCTCTCTCTCTCTCTCTCTCTCTCTCTCTCTCTCTCTCTCTCTCTCTCTCCTTGCTAATGACCCTCAGCGTCAGGACGTCTCTCCATCTCCCTCTTCTCTCTTCTTCTCAACCACAGTGTGACAGTATGAGATGTTCTATCCCCTCCGGCTGCAACAGCACATTTATTGGACGAAAGGAAAGACGCACAATGAGATCACAACGAGCTGTATGTTTCATTGCGAGGCGGGACGCGAGGCGGGGACACATGTACACACACACAGACACCACAACACAACAGCTGAGGAATGAGATTGCGATGCAGCGATGAATGGATTCATCACTTGGCCGGAGGTGCCTCGGTCTCGTCTTCCTCCCTTTGCTCAGGCAGAGAGAGAGAGAGAGAGAGAGAGAGAGAGAGAGAGAGAGAGAGAGAGAGAGAGAGAGAGGAGAGAGAGAGAGGAGAGAGGAGAGAGAGAGAGAGAGAGAGAGGAGAGAGAGAGAGAGAGAGAGAGAGAGAGAGAGAGAGAGAGAGAGAGAGAGAGAGAGAGAGAGAGAGAGAGAGAGAGGAGAGAGAGAGAGGAACCAGCACAATGAAGTGGAAAGAAAAGATGGATGAGTGAGGTCGGAGCTAGAAAAGAAAGATGAGGAGAGAAGCAAATGAGAGAGAGGAAGGAGAAGCAAGAGATTAATGGACGTTTAGAAGATGGATTAGAAACTGAGGTGGATGAGGAGAGGTTTTTAAAAAGAGGGAGAGAAGATATTTCATAAGAATCTCTGTTGTTGCACCAACAGCTGCTAAAATAACAGAAACCATCTTTGGTGTCATGTCCCAACAGGTAACACGGAGGAGCTGGGATTAACAGTTATTACATTATTCTCTGTCGTCTTCTGATTCCCTCGTTCGGTGATCGATGATCTAAACCTCGGAACATCTCGTCGGTCCTGATTTGATTTCCCACACACACACTTTCACTTTCTCCTTTTTACTGTAAAGGCCTCACACACACTTCTCCCGTCCGGCTGGCGGTGAACCTCCCGTCTCAGCCGGATTGCAAAACCGTTCTACACAAGAACAACAACGTGTGTGTGAAATGGAAAAACACCGGATCAGCTTTTGTCCTTTGTTTTTATTACAGTGTAATCATAACTGCGGATTCCGAGATAACAAACCCAATATCCTTTCCCCCCTCATTCCCAATTTCCTTTTAGCACTTGTTTGTCGAGGCACTCTGTGGTTACACATCAAAACAAGTCTGACCTTTGTGCCCCTGAGGAGCGTAGCGTTTGTGTGTTTGTCTTTTATTCATTGTGGTGCTTTGTCTATGAACTGTGGGAACCTGCTTGTCTTTGAAATAAGGAAACTTCAGCTGCAGATAGTCGTGTGTTCCCAGTGGCTCCACGGCTCTGGCTCATGTTTGCATTGCTCAACACAGAGTCTAACCTTTGCCTGCAGGGTTTCTGAGGAGCTGCAGGTTGTTGGAGCTGATTCATTACACATGACGTAAAGAGTCTTGAGTCTGGAGATCAGACGAGCCGACACACACACACACACACACACACACACTCACGACCACAGCTATTCTGCAGGATCACTCATTCTGTGGAGGTTGCTAAATCATCCAGGATCCATTTCCAGGTGTTACAGAAACGAGACGAGCTTGTTCATGTTTTAATCCTCTGTTGATTTATTTTCTTGTGTTGCTTCCTCTTTCCTGTTTATATCTGATGTTGCTACACAAATACTCTCAGTTAACTCCAGCTTCATCTTGCTGTGTGCAGTAAAACACGGTTCCTGGTGTCACGTGTGCACGATGTTCCTCAGGAGATTTACTGTCGTGTCATTCAGCTGATTTAATGAAAGTTGCCGCGTCGGCTCGTGAAGGAATGTTGCTTCACAGGAGGAAGAGTTTTAAGATCGTATCTGTTTCCATCACCAGAGCCGGGCTTCCTCTTACAATGAGAATCTGCATGGCGACCATCCCATCTCAGATTGATTACCCACAATGCATCTGCTCCTCTTAAGGCTTGAGCTCATACATAGAGAAAGAACGAGTGTTGGATGAGCAGAGGTCCAGAGGAGGTTAAAAGAAAAACAGCAAAACAAACCGGTGTCGTCAAACTGAATCATGCATTCTGAGCGTGTGAAGAATTCTCCTGCAGCTGCGGAGGATGACTCCTGCTCCTCCTCCTCCTCCTCCTCCTCCTGCTCCTCCTCCTGCTCCTCCTCCTGCTCCTCCTCCTGCTCCTCCTCCTGCTCCTCCTCCTGCTCCTCCTCCTTCTCCTCCTCCTCCTCCTCCTCCTCCTCCTCCTCCTACCTGCTGCATCGCCTCATCACTATTTCTCCGTGAAGACATGACCTCACTGCCTCTGCTGTCCAGACACTCTGCATTCTGACACCAAGCCAAACTTCAGCTTGACTCCGTGACAGGAATCTCAGAAGGATTCCTCTGAAGTGTTTTGAAATGCTTCAAAAACACCTAACAATATTAATATATGATAATAATAATACGCTTTATAGATTAAGCACCTTTCAAAACACACAGTTAAAAGGTGCTTTACAAGTTAACAATTCAAACTGGTGGATAACGTCTGGATTTCAGTGTAGGGGTAAAAGCAGATTAAGAGAGGATTTAAAATAGAATAGAATAGAATATATTGGAATAGAATCTTTAAATCATTTCTAAAATGGACCGAGAGTCAGTGAAGAGAAGTTTAAAATCATAGAAATGTGCCGTTGATTGATTCCGTGTTCGAGTCGCTGCTCATCTGCTGCTTGTCTCTGTCTGACAAGAAGCAGAAGAAACCCCACTGACCTCTGATCTGCTGCAGTCTGCAGACAGAACGAAGCGTCACTCTGAGGATCTGAAGGCACTAACGTCTGCTTCCCCCCCCCTCCCCCCCTTGTGACTCACAATAGAAAAGTGTGAAGGAGGGAATCCTGTTGAAGCAGACCAGCTCCTTCCAGAGATGGAAGAGGAGGTACTTCAAGCTCCGAGGCCGGACCCTGTACTACGCCAAAGACTGCAAGGTACAGGACTTAGTTTGAATAATAATCTATGATATGATCATTTAAAAGTTGAATAAGTGTTGTGATTTGTCTTTGTCTTCCCTCGGCAGTCCCTAATTTTCGATGAAGTGGATCTGTCGGATGCTAGTGTGGCCGAGACCAGCACCAAGAACATCAACAACAGCTTCACGGTGAATAGACGGAAACCGAATGTTACTTTCATTTCTGTTCTTCCTATCCACAGCCAGATGTTTTCTCTGTTTGCTGCAACATCTACGACACAAATATAAGAAATTAATAAATTAGGAATAAACTCTAGATTCCCTCGTAGATCAGCTGTTTCTCTTCTTCCTCAGGTGATCACTCCCTTTCGCAAACTGATGCTTTGTGCCGAGAGCAGGAAGGAGATGGAGGACTGGATCGGGGCGCTCCGGTCCGTCCAGAAATGGGAAACCTACGAGGTGAGTTTCTCTGTTCATCTCCCGGTTGCATAGAGTTTATATTGATGACAGCATCCTTCATGTCTTCCTCCATCTTTCTCCTCCACCTCTGCATTCCCTCGTTCTTTCTGTGCCTCTCGTTCCAGCAGCAGATTGATGCGTCTCGTAAAAAAATCCCAGCCTCGGCACTAACAGGCCATAAAAGAGGGGATGAGAGCTGGAAGCTGCGATCTGAGCTTCTGAGTTCTCACAGCACATTTAGAGCTTTAAATTCACATCGTTTTCTGATCCCTAGTTATTTCCAATTCATGGGATTCAGCTGCAGCTCAGATGATGGAGAGGATCTTCATCTCAATCTAGAAAAGTCTCTAAATAAGTCATTTTCCACTGGGAGTTCTGGTTTCACGCCTCAGACTGTTCCTGTCACCCTGAGTCGGCAGCATCGATTTCCTGCGTCTCTCCCCTGAGGCCACAGAGTTTATTATGTGCTGCTGATGTCATCTTCATGTTTCCTCTGGCTGAAATAAAAGAGGTCGCCGACCCCGTCCTGCAATATCTCCACGTTCCTCTTGGGGCTGTTTTCATTCGTGAGACTGGTTGTCGACCTCCGAGGCCCAGACGGCTGAACTGGGAGTTTCTGACGTGCTGGTTTCTTCCCTCCTCAGGCCAGCCAGTTCAACATGGAGCATTTCTCCGGGATGCACAACTGGTACGCCTGCTCGCACGCCAGGCCGACCTTCTGCAACGTGTGCAGGGAGGCGCTGCCGGGCGTCACCTCCCACGGCCTGTCCTGTGAAGGTGCACAGACACACACACAGACACACACACACAGACACACACAGTTCAACACGTTCCTTGGAAGAAACACATTAACAGCTTGTGACTGTGAGAGGAGAGAAGAAGGTTTATTGGCTCCAGCTCCAGGGAGAGGTTCGGACAAACTTTGGAATTGTAAAATCATTTTCTCACCTCTCTCACACAAGCAGTAAATATGACTCAATACACACGTTTCATAAACGCTGATACCAACGTTTGTACGTGTTCAAGGCTCCTATCGGACAAACTGATAAACTGGTAATTATCTGTCCTGTGCAGTTTGTAAGTTCAAGGCTCATAAGCGCTGCGCAGTCCGCTCCACCAACAACTGCAAGTGGACCACACTGGCCTCCATAGGAAATGACATCATCGAGGACGAGGACGGGGTGAGTGTTCAAACCCCGCCTCCTCCATGTTAGTGGACGGGACCAAACCCAAAACATCACAATGCACGTTAGATTAATACTTCCTCAAAGATGGTTTCCTTCTGTGTCTGATTCCACCACCAGGTGTCCATGCCTCACCAGTGGCTGGAGGGGAACCTGCCCGTCAGTGCCAAGTGTGTGGTGTGCGACAAGAACTGTGGCAGCGTGCGGCGGCTGCAGGACTGGCGCTGCCTCTGGTGCAAAGACATTGTGAGTGGGATCGATCTCTGCCTCCCTGCCTCCAACAGACAGCCGTCCTGTCGAATCACCGCTGGTTCTCACTCCAGACGTCGCTGAGAGCAAAGAGTTATTTTCAGCTTAGCTCCGACACGAGAGAGGATCTGTACGAGACTGAAATCAAACAAGTTGACATGAAGGAGCTGATATTCAGGACCATGGTGTCGAGTTTGATCCAAACTATGTATGAAGTGATAGAACGATGGAAAAAGGTCAAATAGGAATTGACCTTTAAGACACAAAGTCACACACACGTGTGTAGAGATGTTCTCGACTCACTGTTCTGGTTTGATTAGAGCAAATTAAAACGTAGAATGTAAAAACACACAGAGACAGACACACACTAGTGAATCAGAGGGAGGCTTGTAAAGGTCAGAGGGAAGACATTTGGTGTGTTTCACAGTAATGACCTTCTGTTTCTACCCTGTGTGTGTCTGTGTGTGTGTGTGTGCGTGTACTTGTAGGTCCACAGCAGCTGTAAAGAACAAATGGGGAAGGTTTGTCCCTTGGGTCAATGTCGAGTGTCAATCATTCCCCCCACTGCACTGAACAGCATCGACTCAGACGGTGAGACACACACAGACACACACAGTGTCACATGTTCAGCAGGTTCAAAGTTCAGCTGTTACTCCTCTGAACTGCAGTTGTGTGACTCCTCCCCTTTCTCTATCGTTCACAGTTTGTAATGTCGGAGTTGAATTTCAGTTTATTTGTGTTTTACATCATTTGTTTATGCAAATGTTTATGAGCTGGAGAATCACAATCTCAGTTCAAACAACACTAAACAACTTTGTCTGTTTCCTAAATCAAAATGATCAGATGTGTGTAAAGTCCTCCACAGCTCCCTGGCTCTCAGGATCCACCACGTTACTTCTCTCTTCATCTGAACCTGACCCTTAACGACTCAAAACTACTCTCCAGGCTTTTTCTTTTTCAAAACCTCAAGTCACAGCAATCCTCCTCCCTCAGGCTTCTGGAAGGCCACGTCGGCCTCGTGCTCCAGCCCCCTCCTCGTCCTCGTCAACTCCAAGAGCGGAGACAACCAGGGCGTCAAGTTCCTCCGCAAGTTCAAGCAGCTGCTCAACCCGGCTCAAGTGTTCGACCTGATGAACGGAGGCCCGGAGCTCGGGTACGTGGCCGTGTGACCTGGAACGCTGCGGTGCTCGGTAGAGAAACAATACACAAGTGTTACTCCTCCTCTTCATCTTCCTCTTCCTCTCCTCTTCCTCCCTCAGCCTTCGTCTTTTCCAGAAGTTTGTGACGTTTCGGATCCTGGTGTGCGGAGGAGACGGCAGCGTGGGCTGGGTGCTCTCAGAGCTCGATAAACTCAACCTCCACAAACAGGTGAGGGCGACGAAGAGGAGGAGGAGGAGGAGGAGGAGGAGGAGGATGATGTAACACTGATGCATGAGGTCGCTGTGGAGAACACAGAGTTACCTGTTACCAGATAATTAGGCTGTTGAGAGAAGAAGCTGTAGAATGAATCGATTTCTCCTGGGATTCCTCGTCTGTAGGAGTTTCTGTCATCAGTGGATCTAAAGTATAAATGTTGTTTCCTCACATCTGGACTGGATCCAGAGTTCAGCTTCAACTGGTTCATCGATGTCACTGAATTAATCAGGATTAACGAACGCCCTTGTTTTTAATTTGGTCTTTAATTCAAGTTAAACACCAGATCCAATCAGATGAATCGGTTCAGGTCAAACTAACCAGCGTGTCCAGAACCAGCCTCTGATGATCCTCTGTGGTTTAATTGATGATTCTCCACTGACTTCCTCCTCTTGTACTGGTTCCTCCCCAGTGCCAGCTGGGCGTGCTGCCTCTGGGCACTGGGAACGACCTGGCCCGCGTGCTGGGCTGGGGGGGGCTCTGCGACGACGACGCTCAGCTCCTGCAGATCCTGGAGAAGCTGGAGAGAGCCACCACCAAGATGCTGGACCGGTAAGAACTGAGTTAGAATCAAAACATGAAGCCTGAGTCCTTTGTTTTGTGTCAAATATCAAACGTCACAACTGCGTGACACCGATGTGTTGTGTGTTTGTGTGTTTCCAGGTGGAGTGTGATGACATACGAGCTCCCCGCCACCAGCAAACACACACCAATCATGAAGGAGGACGACGGCCTCGATTCTCCGCTGCAGGTGAAGTAGCTCCGCCTCCAGGAAACCTGACTGAGAACCCTGAGAACTGATATAATCTCTAAACTCATATCCAGGTTTATCTTTTGGTTCTCAGTCCCAGGATCTGACCTGCTCCCTCTCTCTGCCTCAGGTGCACATCACTCAGTATGCAGACTCCGTGGCCTCACACCTCGCCAAGATCCTGGACTCGGACAAACACAGCGACGTCATCTCCTCCGCCAAGTACGTGACACGCATTCGTTTAAAAGAAACAAACAGAGGAATGGGAGTGAGGGAGGGAGGGGGGAGGAAGAGAAGGTGAAGATGGGAGGATGAGGGATGATTGAGTGTCTGGTTAACGAGCATTGATTGTTTCTGCTCTCTCTCACACACAGTAAATGTCGCTCGGCTGCAGGTTGAAGATGAATCAGTGTTTAGTCTTCATCCTCGCTGCGTTAGCACGTTAGCACGTTAGCAGGACGTCCTCTGGGAGAAGACGTCCTGCTCGTTACAGATCTCATCTTCTGTTCTGAGTGTTTCACTGCAGCACATTTAAATCACCACAGGGATTAGTTCAATGTGCATTTGTGCACTGAGTGGGATTCAAACACGTGTCAATGATTATAGTAATTTAGAGTTGAATATACCACATTATGCATTGGGGGGGGCGTGGATACAGTCTGATTGACAAATAGTATCGTCCAATGGGTGGAAGTCTCAGGTGGGCGTGCAGTGTCCTCGATCTCTCAGTTAGGCTCCACCCACTCTTCCTCCAAATATGGTCTCATTTCTTGTATTTTGAATGTGAAAATCGTTTTTTACACCAAACAGTCCAAAGTAAAATCTGCAGCTGTAAAACATCTACATGATGCCACCGGTTCTTCACCATCGCACAACTAGTGTTCACACTGACTTCTGTCATTTCCTCTTTAAACAACCTGCTGAGCTGCACAGGACGACAACGCTTACACAACCGAGGCGTGTTGTTCTCTTTTTTGTTGCAATAATCACGTTACAGGATCTGCTGTTTGCTGAAGGAGAGTGTGAGTGTGTAGAAAGGTCTCTGCTGAAGACACACAACAAGCTTACAATGAATATTCTTAACTCCTTTAGATTTGTATGATGTATTTATTATTTTGTAAATATCTGAATTAGCGGAACGAGGATCAATAAGGGACTATCTTATAACTATATGTCTATGAACAGCTCATATCGGATGATTTTTTATCAAACGGCGTCTCTGACTCACTGCCCCCCCCCCCCCCCCCCCCCCCCCCAGGTTCCTGTGTGGGACGGTGAACGACTTTGTGGCGGAGGTGGGGAAGGCGTACGAGAGAGCCACAGAGAACAAGGAGGAGGCCGACGCCATGGCAAAGAAGGTAAATGCTCCTGTGTGTAGTCGTGTGTGTGTGTGTGTGTGTTATGTAAGTGCTTGTGTAACATTGGCTTAGTGGGCGAGTGTAGGTGTGTTTGTGTGTTTGTGCAGAAAATAGTTGGAGGTTCGGTGTCGCTCTGTGGTCGTCACTGTTTTCAAGTGTCTGACTTTTCACGAGCGTTTTGAAGGAGACGATGAAGAGGAGGATGAGTTTTATAAATAATAAGTGGATTCAATTTGTTCCTCTGGCTAAAGAGGCATTTCATTACACATCCTTCACTCTTTAGTATCTTTAGCTTATATAAAGTACTCTTGTATAGAAGTAGTACTGCGACTGATACTTCCACTCTCCTCACAGTGTTCGCTGCTGAACGACAAACTGGATTCTCTGGTCAAGGCCCTGAGTGAGGAAGCAGAGGCTCAGGTAATAACCAGTGAGGTTCACCAGTTTGTAATAATCAAAGCTGTGGATCTGTGGATTGTATATAGAAGGTTTACACTTCAAATTCAGATTGACTTCTTCTTGTTTTAATTTATGAATATTAACATTTTCTAAAGTAGAGTTTCTGTTGACGTCTGTTTTAACCTCAGAGATAAAAGAGCTAGAAACTTTTTTCCTCTTTGTTGAAATGTTTGAATCCCTCCAGACCCGACCTGAGGGATTCAAACATTGAAGCAGTGGAAGTGGAAACACTAAAAGAAGCTTGTTCCCTCGGAGTCTTTTATTCACAGATGGACTTTGCTGCTTTAAAAGAAACACCTCAACCTTCAGAAATGTCAGAAGAGAAATGTGCTTTGAATCAGGCTACTTTATCTTATCTATATTTCATATTCCATACATAAAACATGGATAATCCTCCAACAGCTCGGCCTGTAAATGAATATTTGCTGCAGCTTGAAAGGCTCCACAGAGTCCAGTTAATCAGTGAAGTGACGCCTGCTGGTTCCCACTGTGTGAAACAAATCTCATTTCTTCTGGAGCATCACGAGGATTCCTCTCTTCTCTGTGTTCATCCAGGTTGTGCCGGCAGGTTCGATTCCCATCCAGGAGAGCGGCGGCGGCGGCTCGAACCCCGGAGAAGGTGGCGGCGAGTCGGGGTCAGAGGTCAAATCGTACCGGTCCAAGGAGCAGCTGATGCTCCGAGCCAACAGCCTGAAGAAGGCGCTGAGGCAGATCATCGAGCAGGCGGAGAAAGGTACGAACCCGTCAGAGTTGTGTGTGTTGTGTGTTGTGTGTTTAACGAGGTGACTGACGAGTGGAGTCTTGTTGGTTCAGTGGTGGACGAGCAGAACCGACACACACAGGTCCAGAGGATGTCCTCCTCGTCCTCCATCAAGAGGGAGAACAGCGAGGAGCTGAAGGAGGCCGAGCCACGTACGTCTCTATTTCTATATTTTATAATAACTCATTTAATGACCTTCCCTACGAGACATTTACATTTTACCCATGATGCCTCACTCCAGGTCCGGGCGGCCTAAGTCCAACCTCCCCCATCGTCCTGGAGAAACCAGAGAGTCTCCACACCGTCACCTTCAACGAGGACTCAGTGTAATTCAGAGTTTCACCTCAGAGCTTGATTATCATCATCATCATCAGAGGGATTAAGATTGTGTTAACAGATTGATTCATATTCTGTGTGTAGACACTGTTCAGAAAAGTGTGTGATGAACAACTACTTCGGCATCGGCCTGGACGCCAAGATCTCCCTGGAGTTCAACAACAAGAGAGACGAGCACCCCAAGAAATGCAGGTGTGGACAAACACACAATCACAGACACACAACGTTCACGATTATAAAAATCGTTTCCTGATCGTTTCAAGTTCTCGTGTGATGAAGTGAGAGTCTCATCTGATTGGTCTGTCCGTCCCGTGTCCTCCTGCAGCAGCCGCACAAAGAACATGATGTGGTACGGAGTCCTGGGAACCAAGGAGCTGGTGCAGAAGACCTACAAGAACCTGGAGCAGCGAGTTCAGCTGGAGGTGAGACTCACACTGTGATGTGTTTGTACCTCTGACAGAAGGAGGAACAGAAAGTTTGTGTAGAAACAAACTTCTCTCTTCAGTGTGTAACTTCCTGTCGTGTGTCTCAGTGCGACGGCGTCCCCGTGCCGCTGCCGAGCCTCCAGGGCCTCGCCGTGCTCAACATCCCCAGCTACGCAGGAGGCATCAACTTCTGGGGCGGCACCAAGGAGGACAACGTGAGAGACAAACATGTCCCACTCCTTCGTCCACATCCAGAGGAGCTCCCCTGACGCTCTGTTCTCTCGTGTCCTCCTCAGAACTTCGGGGCGCCGTCGTTCGACGACAAGAAGCTGGAGGTGGTGGCCGTGTTCGGCAGCATGCAGATGGCCATGTCCCGGGTCATCAACCTGCAGCACCACCGCATCGCACAGGTAACACAAGCTCCTCCCCCTGAAAACCGGACTAGCCACAGGAGTGAGGGAACTGGTCCCTGCAGGAGGTCGAGCAGTGGGAACATCTGCTTTGAGGAAGCTCCTTGTCTCACAGCTGTTGTTTTGTGCTCCGCTGCGCCTCAGTGCCGTCAGGTGAAGATCACCATCCTGGGGGAGGAGGGCGTCCCGGTGCAGGTGGACGGTGAGGCGTGGATCCAGCCGCCCGGCATCGTGAAGATCGTCCACAAGAACCGGGCCCAGATGCTCACCAGAGACCGGGTAGGACGGATTGTGTGTGTGTGTGTGTGTGTGTTTCTGTTCTACATTAACACAACCACAGCTCCGGCCTTGAGATCCTCCTCCTCTCATAAACGCTGCAGCTGAAGATCCACTCTGAGCCTCTGACTCGCTCCAGCTCCTGTTTGTTCTCCTCTCTCACGCTCGAGCCTCTGAGAGCCCTCGGTTTGGTTCCATGGTTCCCCTCCTGAAGCACAGCGCCGAGTGGAGAGGCCACCGTCCCTGTTCGATGCCCGTTATCCTCCACGAACGGTTCAACTGTACAAATTTCCTTTAATTCCCTCAGTTCTACAGATAAACATGATCTGATTTCATATCTGCACAAAGTCAATATGTGTAGAATCATCTGGATTCAGGCGTCAGGAGCTTCACCTGCTTCCTCTTCTTCCAGGCACCAACTCGACAATGAAAAACTACAACTTCTTTAATTAGAGCTCATCCATCCAGATCCACTTCTCTCTCCTGAACCCTCTTCTCCTCCGTCTCTCTCCAGGCGTTCGAGAGCACGTTGAAGTCGTGGGAAGACAAGAGGAAGTTCGACAGCTACCGCTCCTCCCGGCCCCGACTCAACTCGCAGCAGTCCATGGAGTACCTGACCGACGAGGAGTGCGCTCAGGTGCAGCAGCTCGGCATCGTGGCCGACACGCTCATCAACAAGTGAGAAGCCGCTGAACTCAGTTGTTTACAACCTTCCTGTTTGTTCTTGTGTGTTAAAGTTGTCGAGAGATTATTTGCTTCCCTCCGCTGCGATCAGCTTTTCTAAATTGTTTCTTTGAAACCGTTTGTGTTCCTCTGCGAAGCCAGTTTCTCTTTTTATGATGACAAACATTTTAATCACATTTATAAACTCGTCTCTGAAGTTGAGAAATATTCATAAAGGGAAGTGGGGAGTTTTCCAGCTCAATAAAAAGCAGCCATGGTGTAATTTCCACCGCCCGACATTTCCTTAAAACAACTCTGTGAGAAGATTAAGAGGAAATGGTTTTTATCTGCAGGGAAGATACAGAAAGTACAAAAGTGTATTTCTTCAAATCAACTTGTTAAATATTAATTTATCATGAATCCAAACAAACAGATGAAGGAACCAGACGTTTGCATGTTGGAATAATCCCCATAAATACTTCCTCTCAGAAATAATAACCACATCTCTCACGTCATGATCTGCTCCCTCGTCCCCGGCAGGATCCGCGAGGCCGCCAAGACCCACAAGCTGGTGGAGCAGGAGCTGGCTCACGCCGTCAACGCCACCGCCCTCGTGCTCACCGAGGCCAAAGTGTCCAGCCCGGAGGTAAGACAGGGAGCGGGACAGAGGGACGGACAGAGGGACGGACAGAGGGACGGACAGATGGCCGGTTTGAGAAGTCCCAGCGGGTCTCACGTCCGTTTATAGGAAGTTAATTCTGCTTCGTGTTAATCTGGATCCCATCAGTGGCTTCAAGGACACGGCAGAGCTCAACATGTATAATTAGAAAGATAATTACACCACTAATTAATTCATAATTAGTTAAATGAATATGACCGTGACATTATTTAAACCTTTTCACAACAACTGATAAATCCAGTGCTTCACAAATCGTGCAGTTTGGATCTTTAAGTCATAAACTGTCGTTGATGATGAAGAGCAAAGATTAAACAGTTTTCTCTTCAGCACATGAAACATAATGGATCTGTCGTTGAGCTTCTTGAGCTTCTGAGATGAAACGTTCTGGTTTCTCTCCAGTGTCTGAGTCGCAGCACGGCCGTGGAGATCGTGAACATCAGTAAAGTTCTTCAGGCCGAGACCAGGATGCTGCTCGACGGGAAACTTCTGGTACAACTCTTCATCTCCTCGTCTTCTCTCTTAAGAGACACGATGCCTTCTTTTTAATCTCAAATATCACATTAAGTCTCTGAACGTTCTTGTGTTCACATCCTGTCTCCTCCTCGCCAGTCGGAGTCTCCAGAGGAAGAGGAGCTCCGGTCGACTCTCAACAGCCTCAGTGCCGAGCTCCACAAGCTGGACGACATCCACTGGATCTGTCCGCTCATGTGCTCGGACGAGGTAGCAGCCAATCGCAGCGCAGCGTCTGAGAGTGAGAACCTTCCAGGCCTCCGTGTTCACCGTCTGCTCGTCTTTCACAGGAGTCGGTGAGGAGCAGCAAGAGCAGCAGCAGCAGCATGAAGCTGAAGATCTGCCCCAAGGTGAAGAAGGACCGAGAGAAGCTCCACAAGCAGAAGTCCAACAGTTCTCTCTCAGGTGAGAAAATCAGGAATCAGCTTCTAGTGTGTTGTCTTCAGTTGTAAAAGCTGCTGCTGCTCTGCCAAGGAACCAGATATTGGCAAATGAATCATTAATAATCAATAATCAGTAATTTGAATTTACTCTCTCTGTCTGGCAGGAACTTGGGAAATCAAAGGTGTCGCTGAGGCAGATTCCTCCGGCAACTGAACTCCTGCGTGAGGAGCTTTTCATCCCGGGGGGGGGGGGGGGGGGCCTGCCCAGTGACCTCACAGAGGAGCGAGGAAGGAAAACCATCTTCCAACTTTTACGCCGTTCCCCTCCCTGTGTCGCTACTTCGTCCTTTTTTGAAACGGGGGGGGGGGGGTAATCCTTCTCCTGTTGTTTGAATTAGTTTGAAAGGGGGCGTGGCTTTGCATCGCTTCACCATCAGCGTTTTGCTTCTGTTGACCTGCTCCGGCTGGCAAGTGGGCGTGGCCAATGGGACGAGGGAGGCGTGGCCAACGACGTCGCCAAACGTGTCATCGACGACAACATTTTTACGTGGTGCTCTCCTCGCATGTTGAGTGCAGCCATCTTGTTTTATATCTATTATTGCAAATCGTTAAATTGTTTTTCCTCGTTAGCTTCAGTTGTTTTCTTCAGTATTTATTTCTCGTCGCTGCTGCCATGAAAACTCCGACGGCATCAAATCCACAAAATGAACAAACATCTCGACCTTCACTTCTACTGAGCTGGAGAATATCTTAAATGTTGCAAAAAATATTTACTGAGGAATGTACTTGTGTGGACTGGTGTTAACCTGGAGATTATAAAACGTTTAATGATGATAACTCGCATATGATTTCACAAAGGTTCTGTTGTGGTGGTTCCTGATGAGCTGTGACTCATGAGGTCCGAGGCTGCAGAGGAAAACGTTCTCAAGTCGTTTCATCCGTGTTTCAGCTTTTTGAAAAGATGGAGAGACTTTAAAGTTCGGTACATCGCTCGGTTATTATCACGTTTTAAAAAGGTTCGATGTTTTTGACAGTTTACGCTGAGGAAGCATATTCCTCTTACTTTGCCATACTCTTGATTGTAAATGTAATATAGGAATAAGAGTCAGTGGATATTTGATTTTTGCCTTGTCTGTGGTTAAAAGCTATTATCAACATCAAATATATATATATATATATATTTTTTAGTATATCTTATTTTCCCAATGGTAACGTGTGAAGCTTTGCTTCCGACAAACTCGGCCACTGTGCGTATAC
Source organism: Platichthys flesus (assembly GCF_949316205.1). Lineage (NCBI taxonomy): Eukaryota > Metazoa > Chordata > Actinopteri > Pleuronectiformes > Pleuronectidae > Platichthys > Platichthys flesus. The sequence continues at coordinate 14,316,168 of NC_084968.1, forward strand.
ACAAAGCCAGTTCCTGCTGTTGTGTGTCGCTGCATGTGAACTCACATTCGCCTCTTCACACATCTTCAGCTGATTGTTCCGACCAGTGGCATTTGTGCAATTTAAATATTTTATTATCTGCTCCAGGTTATTGTAGTAAGACACTGGAGGAGGGTTTAGTTTAGCGAAGGAAAACAGATGAACGTCCATCTTTTCCAGAGAGTTATTAGACTTCATATTAAGTTGATATATTATACGCCTGCAGCCTGAATCACCACATGACGTGAGGAACACGTTTGGCTTTAGTACAATTTACATGTTTTACAGGAAGGACCATTCAGGAAGTTATTTTGCGATGATACAGCAAAAGTGTGAATTGCTGAATTACAGGGTATCATTTTAAAAGCTAGAATAGTTCGGATGTAAGGAACTCATCGACATTAGGACCTGAGTCTCATAACCACAGAAACCTATTTTATCAAGACAACACATGAATCAGAAATCCACTTTGACTCAGGTCTTTTATTTTGAAGGTTAAACTCACGCGGGATCGTTTCTGTGCTTCTTGGTTTCCTGTCCTTCAAACTAGCCCTTGAGGGGGCGGAGCTACTGTGAGGCGTTGTACATTAATTTCTAGATCTGGTCAGATTGTGTGTTCATCGTGTGCCGCTACACACCTCAGAGGCTTTAGTGGTGTCGTGCCAAGTTCAGTGGATTATGAGACATACAAGGTGTGGGTGTGTATGTGGGTGTGTGTGTGTGTGTGTGTGTGAGCTTCAGATGCAAAAGACGTATGTCGTACATTTCAAAGTTTACTGTATCTTGCCTTGCACTTTACAAAGAAGCAAACTTTACGGGGGGGGAATACATTTTACTGTACGTGTGTGTGTTTAAGACTTCGAGTGGGTACGAGAGTTTTTTATATTGATTTAATAACTTTTATTTATGTCAAACGTGTGTTGATGAAATGTATTATATCTAACCAAGTGTAAAAAGAATGATAAGTGTTTCTTACATCAGTGGTTGACCATCTGCTCCCATGTGACACCAGTATGATTGTCATCCCACTGCCTTTCAGATGTCGCTCAGATTTAACGAGTTCTTCGGTATCATAAGAGACAGTTCTGCCAAAAATGTGATGTCATGTACAGCTTTTGTTGAATTGCTTTATTAATATTTTTATTGTTGGAAAATGGACCGGAAGCGAATACAGGATAAAAACATTTCATAGTTGTTTATCTTTTTAAAGCATCTGAATATAATCGACTTTATTTAATAACTTTTTGGACCAGAGCTCAAAAGACACATGACCATATTAGTGAACACGCCCCCTGATCCGAGCAGCCAATCACGGAGGCTGTGTGCAGCGCTGGGAGCCGACTCGATGTTGCACGACCCTGTACGTTGCGAGGTGTTTTATTGTGTAATTGTGTGCAGTGTGTAACAAAGACAAAGTCAGTGCAACCCTTTGGAGATTAAAGGATTAATTGATGTGAAGTGAACAATCGACTGGTGTCGTGTGATTTTCATTATTCTTCTTCCAGGTCGAGAGATGTGAAGAGTAAGTGTACGACAAGTACAACCTCGTTCACACAATGTGTGTTGAAAGGTAAAAAGTCATAGGTTAGCATGTCGTCCGAAATATGATGAAAAAGTCATAGCTTAGCATGTCGTCCGAAATATGATGAAAAAGTCATAGGTTAGCATGTCGCCCGAAATATGATGAAAAAGTCATAGGTTAGCATGTCGTCCGAAATATGATGAAAAAGTCATAGCTTAGCATGTCGTCCGAAATATGATGAAAAAGTCATAGGTTAGCATGTCGCCCGAAATATGATGAAAAAGTCATAGGTTAGCATGTCGTCCGAAATATGATGAAAAGTCATAGGTTAGCATGTCGTCCTAAATATGATAAAAGTCATAGGTTAGCATGTCGTCCTAAATATGATGAAAAAGTCATAGGTTAGCATGTCGTCCGAAATATGATGAAAAAGTCATAGGTTAGCATGTCGTCCGAAATATGATGAAAGTCATAGGTTAGCATGTCGTCCGAAATATGATGAAAAGTCATAGGTTAGCATGTCGTCCTAAATATGATAAAAGTCATAGGTTAGCATGTCGTCCGAAATATGATGAAAAGTCATAGGTTAGCATGTCGTCCTAAATATGATAAAAGTCATAGGTTAGCATGTCATCCGAAATATGATGAAAGTCATAGGTTAGCATGTCGTCCGAAATATGATGAAAAAGTCATAGGTTAGCATGTAGTCCGAAATATGATGAAAAAGTCATAGGTTAGCATGTCGCCCGAAATATGATGAAAAAGTCATAGGTTAGCATGTCGTCCGAAATATGATGAAAAGTCATAGGTTAGCATGTCGTCCTAAATATGATAAAAGTCATAGGTTAGCATGTCGTCCTAAATATGATGAAAAAGTCATAGGTTAGCATGTCGTCCGAAATATGATGAAAAAGTCATAGGTTAGCATGTCGTCCGAAATATGATGAAAAGTCATAGGTTAGCATGTCGTCCTAAATATGATAAAAGTCATAGGTTAGCATGTCGTCCTAAATATGATGAAAAAGTCATAGGTTAGCATGTCGTCCGAAATATGATGAAAAAGTCATAGGTTAGCATGTCGTCCGAAATATGATGAAAGTCATAGGTTAGCATGTCGTCCGAAATATGATGAAAAGTCATAGGTTAGCATGTCGTCCTAAATATGATAAAAGTCATAGGTTAGCATGTCGTCCGAAATATGATGAAAAGTCATAGGTTAGCATGTCGTCCTAAATATGATAAAAGTCATAGGTTAGCATGTCATCCGAAATATGATGAAAGTCATAGGTTAGCATGTCGTCCGAAATATGATGAAAAAGTCATAGGTTAGCATGTCGTCCGAAATATGATAAAAAGTCATAGGTTAGCATGTCGTCCGAAATATGACGAAAAAGTCATAGGTTAGCATGTCGTCCGAAATATGATAAAAGTCATAGGTTAGCATGTCATCCGAAATATGATGAAAGTCATCGGTTAGCATGTCGTCCGAAATATGATAAAAGTCATAGGTTAGCATGTCGTCCGAAATATGATGAAAAAGTCATAGGTTAGCATGTCGTCCGAAATATGATAAAAAGTCATAGGTTAGCATGTCGTCCGAAATATGATAAAAAGTCATAGGTTAGCATGTCGTCCGAAATATGATGAAAAGTCATAGGTTAGCATGTCGTCCTAAATATGATAAAAGTCATAGGTTAGCATGTCGTCCTAAATATGATGAAAAAGTCATAGGTTAGCATGTCGTCCGAAATATGATGAAAAAGTCATAGGTTAGCATGTCGTCCGAAATATGATGAAAGTCATAGGTTAGCATGTCGTCCGAAATATGATGAAAAGTCATAGGTTAGCATGTCGTCCTAAATATGATAAAAGGCATGTCGTCCGAAATATGATGAAAAAGTCATAGGTTAGCATGTCGTCCTAAATATGATAAAAGTCATAGGTTAGCATGTCGTCCGAAATATGATGAAAGTCATAGGTTAGCATGTCGTCCGAAATATGATGAAAAAGTCATAGGTTAGCATGTCGTCCGAAATATGATGAAAAAGTCATAGGTTAGCATGTCGTCCGAAATATGATGAAAAAGTCATAGGTTAGCATGTCATCCGAAATATGATGAAAGTCATAGGTTAGCATGTCGTCCGAAATATGATGAAAAAGTCATAGGTTAGCATGTCGTCCGAAATATGATAAAAAGTCATAGGTTAGCATGTCGTCCGAAATATGATAAAAGTCATAGGTTAGCATGTCGTCCGAAATATGATAAAAAGTCATAGGTTAGCATGTCGTCTGGAATATGATTAAAAAGTCATAGGTTAGCATGTCGTCTGAAATATGATGAACACGTCATAGATTACCATGTCGTCCGAAATATGATAAAAGTCATAGGTTAGCATGTCGTCCGAAATATGATGAAAAAGTCATAGGTTAGCATGTCGTCCGAAATATGATGAAAAAGTCATAGGTTAGCATGTCGTCCGAAATATGATAAAAGTCATAGGTTAGCATGTCGTCCTAAATATGATAAGTCATAGGTTAGCATGTCGTCCTAAATATGATGAAAAAGTCATAGGTTAGCATGTCGTCCGAAATATGATGAAAAGTCATAGGTTAGCATGTTGTCCTAAATATGATAAAAGTCATAGGTTAGCATGTCGTCCGAAATATGATGAAAAAGTCATAGGTTAGCATGTCGTCCGAAATATGATGAAAAAGTCATAGGTTAGCATGTCGCCCGAAATATGATGAAAAAGTCATAGGTTAGCATGTCGTCCGAAATGTGATGAAAAGTCATAGGTTAGCATGTCGTCCTAAATATGATAAAAGTCATAGGTTAGCATGTCGTCCTAAATATGATGAAAAAGTCATAGGTTAGCATGTCGTCCTAAATATGATAAAAGTCATAGGTTAGCATGTCGTCCGAAATATGATGAAAGTCATAGGTTAGCATGTCGTCCGAAATATGATGAAAAAGTCATAGGTTAGCATGTCGTCCGAAATATGATAAAAAGTCATAGGTTAGCATGTCGTCCGAAATATGATAAAAGTCATAGGTTAGCATGTCGTCTGAAATATGATAAAAGTAATAGGTTAGCATGTCGTCCTAAATAGGATAAAAGTCATAGGTTAGCATGTCGTCCGAAATATGATGAACACGTCGTAGGTTAGCATGTCGTCCGAAATATGATAAAAGTCATAGGTTAGCATGTCGTCCGAAATATGATAAAAGTCATAGGTTAGCATGTCGTCCGAAATATGATAAAAGTAATAGGTTAGCATGTCGTCCTAAATATGATAAAAGTCATAGGTTAGCATGTCGTCCGAAATATGATAAAAAGTCATAGGTTAGCATGTCGTCCGAAATATGATGAAAAAGTCATAGGTTAGCATGTCGTCCGAAATATGATGAAAAAGTCATAGGTTAGCATGTCGTCCGAAATGTGATAAGACATAGGTTAGCATGTCGTCCTAAATATGATGAAAAAGTCATAGGTTAGCATGTCGTCCGAAATGTGATAAGTCATAGGTTAGCATGTCGTCCTAAATATGATGAAAAAGTCATAGGTTAGCATGTCGTCCGAAATATGATACAAGTCATAGGTTAGCATGTCGTCCTAAATATGATAAGTCATAGGTTAGCATGTCGTCCGAAAAATGATGAAAAAGTCATAGGTTAGCATGTCGTCCGAAATATGATGAAAGTCATAGGTTAGCATGTCGTCCGAAATATGATGAAAAGTCATAGGTTAGCATGTCGTCCTAAATATGATAAAAGTCATAGGTTAGCATGTCGTCCGAAATATGATGAAAGTCATAGGTTAGCATGTCGTCCGAAATATGATGAAAAAGTCATAGGTTAGCATGTCGTCCGAAATATGATGAAAAAGTCATAGGTTAGCATGTCGCCCGAAATATGATGAAAAAGTCATAGGTTAGCATGTCGTCCGAAATATGATGAAAAGTCATAGGTTAGCATGTCGTCCTAAATATGATAAAAGTCATAGGTTAGCATGTCGTCCTAAATATGATGAAAAAGTCATAGGTTAGCATGTCGTCCGAAATATGATGAAAAAGTCATAGCTTAGCATGTCGTCCGAAATATGATGAAAAAGTCATAGCTTAGCATGTCGTCCGAAATATGATGAAAAAGTCATAGGTTAGCATGTCGCCCGAAATATGATGAAAAAGTCATAGGTTAGCATGTCGTCCGAAATATGATAAAAGTCATAGGTTAGCATGTCGTCCGAAATATGATAAAAGTCATAGGTTAGCATGTCGTCCGAAATATGATAAAAGTCATAGGTTAGCATGTCGTCCGAAATATGATAAAAAGTCATAGGTTAGCATGTCGTCTGGAATATGATTAAAAAGTCATAGGTTAGCATGTCGTCTGAAATATGATGAACACGTCATAGATTACCATGTCGTCCTAAATATGATAAGTCATAGGTTAGCATGTCGTCCTAAATATGATGAAAAAGTCATAGGTTAGCATGTCGTCCGAAATATGATGAAAAGTCATAGGTTAGCATGTTGTCCTAAATATGATAAAAGTCATAGGTTAGCATGTCGTCCGAAATATGATGAAAAAGTCATAGGTTAGCATGTCGTCCGAAATATGATGAAAAAGTCATAGGTTAGCATGTCGCCCGAAATATGATGAAAAAGTCATAGGTTAGCATGTCGTCCGAAATGTGATGAAAAGTCATAGGTTAGCATGTCGTCCTAAATATGATAAAAGTCATAGGTTAGCATGTCGTCCTAAATATGATGAAAAAGTCATAGGTTAGCATGTCGTCCTAAATATGATAAAAGTCATAGGTTAGCATGTCGTCCGAAATATGATGAAAGTCATAGGTTAGCATGTCGTCCGAAATATGATGAAAAAGTCATAGGTTAGCATGTCGTCCGAAATATGATAAAAAGTCATAGGTTAGCATGTCGTCCGAAATATGATAAAAGTCATAGGTTAGCATGTCGTCTGAAATATGATAAAAGTAATAGGTTAGCATGTCGTCCTAAATAGGATAAAAGTCATAGGTTAGCATGTCGTCCGAAATATGATGAACACGTCGTAGGTTAGCATGTCGTCCGAAATATGATAAAAGTCATAGGTTAGCATGTCGTCCGAAATATGATAAAAGTCATAGGTTAGCATGTCGTCCGAAATATGATAAAAGTAATAGGTTAGCATGTCGTCCTAAATATGATAAAAGTCATAGGTTAGCATGTCGTCCGAAATATGATAAAAAGTCATAGGTTAGCATGTCGTCCGAAATATGATGAAAAAGTCATAGGTTAGCATGTCGTCCGAAATATGATGAAAAAGTCATAGGTTAGCATGTCGTCCGAAATGTGATAAGACATAGGTTAGCATGTCGTCCTAAATATGATGAAAAAGTCATAGGTTAGCATGTCGTCCGAAATGTGATAAGTCATAGGTTAGCATGTCGTCCTAAATATGATGAAAAAGTCATAGGTTAGCATGTCGTCCGAAATATGATACAAGTCATAGGTTAGCATGTCGTCCTAAATATGATAAGTCATAGGTTAGCATGTCGTCCGAAAAATGATGAAAAAGTCATAGGTTAGCATGTCGTCCGAAATATGATGAAAGTCATAGGTTAGCATGTCGTCCGAAATATGATGAAAAGTCATAGGTTAGCATGTCGTCCTAAATATGATAAAAGTCATAGGTTAGCATGTCGTCCGAAATATGATGAAAGTCATAGGTTAGCATGTCGTCCGAAATATGATGAAAAAGTCATAGGTTAGCATGTCGTCCGAAATATGATGAAAAAGTCATAGGTTAGCATGTCGCCCGAAATATGATGAAAAAGTCATAGGTTAGCATGTCGTCCGAAATATGATGAAAAGTCATAGGTTAGCATGTCGTCCTAAATATGATAAAAGTCATAGGTTAGCATGTCGTCCTAAATATGATGAAAAAGTCATAGGTTAGCATGTCGTCCGAAATATGATGAAAAAGTCATAGCTTAGCATGTCGTCCGAAATATGATGAAAAAGTCATAGCTTAGCATGTCGTCCGAAATATGATGAAAAAGTCATAGGTTAGCATGTCGCCCGAAATATGATGAAAAAGTCATAGGTTAGCATGTCGTCCGAAATATGATAAAAGTCATAGGTTAGCATGTCGTCCGAAATATGATAAAAGTCATAGGTTAGCATGTCGTCCGAAATATGATAAAAGTAATAGGTTAGCATGTCGTCCTAAATATGATAAAAGTCATAGGTTAGCATGTCGTCCGAAATATGATAAAAGTCATAGGTTAGCATGTCGTCCGAAATATGATGAAAAAGTCATAGGTTAGCATGTCGTCCGAAATATGATGAAAAAGTCATAGGTTAGCATGTCGTCCGAAATGTGATAAGACATAGGTTAGCATGTCGTCCTAAATATGATGAAAAAGTCATAGGTTAGCATGTCGTCCGAAATGTGATAAGTCATAGGTTAGCATGTCGTCCTAAATATGATGAAAAAGTCATAGGTTAGCATGTCGTCCGAAATATGATACAAGTCATAGGTTAGCATGTCGTCCTAAATATGATAAGTCATAGGTTAGCATGTCGTCCGAAAAATGATGAAAAAGTCATAGGTTAGCATGTCGTCCGAAATATGATGAAAGTCATAGGTTAGCATGTCGTCCGAAATATGATGAAAAGTCATAGGTGAGCATGTCGTCCTAAATATGATAAAAGTCATAGGTTAGCATGTCGTCCGAAATATGATGAAAGTCATAGGTTAGCATGTCGTCCGAAATATGATGAAAAAGTCATAGGTTAGCATGTCGTCCGAAATATGATGAAAAAGTCATAGGTTAGCATGTCGCCCGAAATATGATGAAAAAGTCATAGGTTAGCATGTCGTCCGAAATATGATGAAAAGTCATAGGTTAGCATGTCGTCCTAAATATGATAAAAGTCATAGGTTAGCATGTCGTCCTAAATATGATGAAAAAGTCATAGGTTAGCATGTCGTCCGAAATATGATGAAAAAGTCATAGCTTAGCATGTCGTCCGAAATATGATGAAAAAGTCATAGGTTAGCATGTCGCCCGAAATATGATGAAAAAGTCATAGGTTAGCATGTCGTCCGAAATATGATGAAAAGTCATAGGTTAGCATGTCGTCCTAAATATGATAAAAGTCATAGGTTAGCATGTCGTCCTAAATATGATGAAAAAGTCATAGGTTAGCATGTCGTCCGAAATATGATGAAAAAGTCATAGCTTAGCATGTCGTCCGAAATATGATGAAAAAGTCATAGGTTAGCATGTCGCCCGAAATATGATGAAAAAGTCATAGGTTAGCATGTCGTCCGAAATATGATGAAAAGTCATAGGTTAGCATGTCGTCCTAAATATGATAAAAGTCATAGGTTAGCATGTCGTCCTAAATATGATGAAAAAGTCATAGGTTAGCATGTCGTCCGAAATATGATGAAAAAGTCATAGGTTAGCATGTCGTCCGAAATATGATGAAAGTCATAGGTTAGCATGTCGTCCGAAATATGATGAAAAGTCATAGGTTAGCATGTCGTCCTAAATATGATAAAAGTCATAGGTTAGCATGTCGTCCGAAATATGATGAAAAGTCATAGGTTAGCATGTCGTCCTAAATATGATAAAAGTCATAGGTTAGCATGTCATCCGAAATATGATGAAAGTCATAGGTTAGCATGTCGTCCGAAATATGATGAAAAAGTCATAGGTTAGCATGTCGTCCGAAATATGATAAAAGTCATAGGTTAGCATGTCGTCCGAAATATGATGAAAAAGTCATAGGTTAGCATGTCGTCCGAAATATGATAAAAAGTCATAGGTTAGCATGTCGTCCGAAATATGATAAAAAGTCATAGGTTAGCATGTCGTCCGAAATATGATGAAAAGTCATAGGTTAGCATGTCGTCCTAAATATGATAAAAGTCATAGGTTAGCATGTCGTCCTAAATATGATGAAAGTAATAGGTTAGCATGTCGTCCTAAATATGATAAAAGTCATAGGTTAGCATGTCGTCCGAAATATGATAAAAAGTCATAGGTTAGCATGTCGTCCGAAATATGATGAAAAAGTCATAGGTTAGCATGTCGTCCGAAATATGATGAAAAAGTCATAGGTTAGCATGTCGTCCGAAATGTGATAAGACATAGGTTAGCATGTCGTCCTAAATATGATGAAAAAGTCATAGGTTAGCATGTCGTCCGAAATGTGATAAGTCATAGGTTAGCATGTCGTCCTAAATATGATGAAAAAGTCATAGGTTAGCATGTCGTCCGAAATACGATACAAGTCATAGGTTAGCATGTCGTCCTAAATATGATAAGTCATAGGTTAGCATGTCGTCCGAAAAATGATGAAAAAGTCATAGGTTAGCATGTCGTCCGAAATATGATGAAAGTCATAGGTTAGCATGTCGTCCGAAATATGATGAAAAGTCATAGGTTAGCATGTCGTCCTAAATATGATAAAAGTCATAGGTTAGCATGTCGTCCGAAATATGATGAAAGTCATAGGTTAGCATGTCGTCCGAAATATGATGAAAAAGTCATAGGTTAGCATGTCGTCCGAAATATGATGAAAAAGTCATAGGTTAGCATGTCGCCCGAAATATGATGAAAAAGTCATAGGTTAGCATGTCGTCCGAAATATGATGAAAAGTCATAGGTTAGCATGTCGTCCTAAATATGATAAAAGTCATAGGTTAGCATGTCGTCCTAAATATGATGAAAAAGTCATAGGTTAGCATGTCGTCCGAAATATGATGAAAAAGTCATAGCTTAGCATGTCGTCCGAAATATGATGAAAAAGTCATAGCTTAGCATGTCGTCCGAAATATGATGAAAAAGTCATAGGTTAGCATGTCGCCCGAAATATGATGAAAAAGTCATAGGTTAGCATGTCGTCCGAAATATGATAAAAGTCATAGGTTAGCATGTCGTCCGAAATATGATAAAAGTCATAGGTTAGCATGTCGTCCGAAATATGATAAAAGTAATAGGTTAGCATGTCGTCCTAAATATGATAAAAGTCATAGGTTAGCATGTCGTCCGAAATATGATAAAAGTCATAGGTTAGCATGTCGTCCGAAATATGATGAAAAAGTCATAGGTTAGCATGTCGTCCGAAATATGATGAAAAAGTCATAGGTTAGCATGTCGTCCGAAATGTGATAAGACATAGGTTAGCATGTCGTCCTAAATATGATGAAAAAGTCATAGGTTAGCATGTCGTCCGAAATGTGATAAGTCATAGGTTAGCATGTCGTCCTAAATATGATGAAAAAGTCATAGGTTAGCATGTCGTCCGAAATATGATACAAGTCATAGGTTAGCATGTCGTCCTAAATATGATAAGTCATAGGTTAGCATGTCGTCCGAAAAATGATGAAAAAGTCATAGGTTAGCATGTCGTCCGAAATATGATGAAAGTCATAGGTTAGCATGTCGTCCGAAATATGATGAAAAGTCATAGGTTAGCATGTCGTCCTAAATATGATAAAAGTCATAGGTTAGCATGTCGTCCGAAATATGATGAAAGTCATAGGTTAGCATGTCGTCCGAAATATGATGAAAAAGTCATAGGTTAGCATGTCGTCCGAAATATGATGAAAAAGTCATAGGTTAGCATGTCGCCCGAAATATGATGAAAAAGTCATAGGTTAGCATGTCGTCCGAAATATGATGAAAAGTCATAGGTTAGCATGTCGTCCTAAATATGATAAAAGTCATAGGTTAGCATGTCGTCCTAAATATGATGAAAAAGTCATAGGTTAGCATGTCGTCCGAAATATGATGAAAAAGTCATAGCTTAGCATGTCGTCCGAAATATGATGAAAAAGTCATAGGTTAGCATGTCGCCCGAAATATGATGAAAAAGTCATAGGTTAGCATGTCGTCCGAAATATGATGAAAAGTCATAGGTTAGCATGTCGTCCTAAATATGATAAAAGTCATAGGTTAGCATGTCGTCCTAAATATGATGAAAAAGTCATAGGTTAGCATGTCGTCCGAAATATGATGAAAAAGTCATAGCTTAGCATGTCGTCCGAAATATGATGAAAAAGTCATAGGTTAGCATGTCGCCCGAAATATGATGAAAAAGTCATAGGTTAGCATGTCGTCCGAAATATGATGAAAAGTCATAGGTTAGCATGTCGTCCTAAATATGATAAAAGTCATAGGTTAGCATGTCGTCCTAAATATGATGAAAAAGTCATAGGTTAGCATGTCGTCCGAAATATGATGAAAAAGTCATAGGTTAGCATGTCGTCCGAAATATGATGAAAGTCATAGGTTAGCATGTCGTCCGAAATATGAGGAAAAGTCATAGGTTAGCATGTCGTCCTAAATATGATAAAAGTCATAGGTTAGCATGTCGTCCGAAATATGATGAAAAGTCATAGGTAAGCATGTCGTCCTAAATATGATAAAAGGCATGTCGTCCGAAATATGATGAAAAAGTCATAGGTTAGCATGTCGTCCTAAATATGATAAAAGTCATAGGTTAGCATGTCGTCCGAAATATGATGAAAGTCATAGGTTAGCATGTCGTCCGAAATATGATGAAAAGTCATAGGTTAGCATGTCGTCCTAAATATGATAAAAGTCATAGGTTAGCATGTCGTCCGAAATATGATGAAAAAGTCATAGGTTAGCATGTCGTCCTAAATATGATGAAAAAGTCATAGGTTAGCATGTTGTCCGAAATATGATAAAAGTCATAGGTTAGCATGTCGTCCTAAATATGATAAGTCATAGGTTAGCATGTCGTCCTAAATATGATGAAAAAGTCATAGGTTAGCATGTCGTCCGAAATATGATAAAAGTCATAGGTTAGCATGTCGTCCGAAATATGATGAAAAAGTCATAGGTTAGCATGTCGTCCGAAATATGATGAAAAAGTCATAGGTTAGCATGTTGCCCGAAATATGATGAAAAAGTCATAGGTTAGCATGTCGTCCGAAATATGATGAAAAGTCATAGGTTAGCATGTCGTCCGAAATATGATGAAAAAGTCATAGGTTAGCATGTCGTCCGAAATATGATAAAAGTCATAGGTTAGCATGTCGTCCGAAATATGATAAAAGTCATAGGTTAGCATGTCGTCTGAAATATGATAAAAGTAATAGGTTAGCATGTCGTCCTAAAGAGGATAAAAGTCATAGGTTAGCATGTCGTCCGAAATATGATGAACACGTCGTAGGTTAGCATGTCGTCCGAAATATGATAAAAGTCATAGGTTAGCATGTCATCCGAAATATGATGAAAGTCATCGGTTAGCATGTCGTCCGAAATATGATAAAAGTCATAGGTTAGCATGTCGTCCGAAATATGATGAAAAAGTCATAGGTTAGCATGTCGTCCGAAATATGATAAAAAGTCATAGGTTAGCATGTCGTCCGAAATATGATAAAAAGTCATAGGTTAGCATGTCGTCCGAAATATGATGAAAAGTCATAGGTTAGCATGTCGTCCTAAATATGATAAAAGTCATAGGTTAGCATGTCGTCCTAAATATGATGAAAAAGTCATAGGTTAGCATGTCGTCCGAAATATGATGAAAAAGTCATAGGTTAGCATGTCGTCCGAAATATGATGAAAGTCATAGGTTAGCATGTCGTCCGAAATATGATGAAAAGTCATAGGTAAGCATGTCGTCCTAAATATGATAAAAGGCATGTCGTCCGAAATATGATGAAAAAGTCATAGGTTAGCATGTCGTCCTAAATATGATAAAAGTCATAGGTTAGCATGTCGTCCGAAATATGATGAAAAGTCATAGGTTAGCATGTCGTCCTAAATATGATAAAAGTCATAGGTTAGCATGTCGTCCGAAATATGATGAAAAGTCATAGGTTAGCATGTCGTCCTAAATATGATAAAAGTCATAGGTTAGCATGTCATCCGAAATATGATGAAAGTCATAGGTTAGCATGTCGTCCGAAATATGATGAAAAAGTCATAGGTTAGCATGTCGTCCGAAATATGATAAAAAGTCATAGGTTAGCATGTCGTCCGAAATATGATAAAAGTCATAGGTTAGCATGTCGTCCGAAATATGATAAAAAGTCATAGGTTAGCATGTCGTCTGAAATATGATTAAAAAGTCATAGGTTAGCATGTCGTCCGAAATATGATAAAAAGTCATAGGTTAGCATGTCGTCCGAAATATGATAAAAGTCATAGGTTAGCATGTCGTCCGAAATATGATGAAAAAGTCATAGGTTAGCATGTCGTCCGAAATATGATGAAAAGTCATAGGTTAGCATGTCGTCCGAAATATGATGAAAAGTCATAGGTATAACTAAGAAATATTATATACACTTAAACAGAGCAGCCAATGAAAATCCAGCAGAGACTCATTCATCACCCAGTTTCCATGTTTGTGTCAAAATGAGATAATTTGACAAAGAACCTGATAAAAAAAAGTCTTTATTTCTCTTATAGAATTTGAATTTCATGGTTTCTGGTTATATTCATGTTATAGACGACTTCCCTTTCACACGTTTAAATTACATTTGATTTGAAACTTTACGTTGAAACTCAACAGGACTCAAGATAAACATCAGATCTGATCCACATCTGGATTCACTCCAGATCGGGTATGTCCTCGTATCCTTCGGCCTCTTCCTTCCTCCTCTCCTCTTCCTCCTCCGCCTTCCTCCTCTCCTCCATCGCCCTCTTCATCTCCTCCTCCACCTCCTTCCTCTGCACCTCCTCCGCCCTCTTCTTCTGCTCCTCCCGCTCCTTCTCCAGCTGCTTGTTCTCCGGCGTGTCGTAGGCCCACTCCTCGTCCGAGTCGCTGATGTCATCGTCGGCGATGTCCCAGTCCGGCTGCTGGTTCTCGGTGGAGTTCTCCTCGGGCTCCGGCTCTGGTTTGTGGTTGGGATCCTCCAGTTTGCCCCAGGACACCTGGTCGGCCTTACGCAGGAAGACCTCCACCTTGGTGGGCACCATGTTGACGGAGCTCTGCTTGACGTCCATCACCTGAAGAGACACGTTCAAATACAGTTAGGTGGGATTTCCTATAACCGTTGAACTCAATGGACCAGTGGGAAGAGAGAGACCAGTCTGAACACTGGTTTGATTAAGCTCCTCCCTTTGACTGACACGTTTCTACATGTTAGAATACTCACCCCCCACAGGTGGAAGTCTCTCTTGAAAAGCTTGTTGCCATCAAACTGGATTTGACACGAGAGCTGCGGGTGAAAGACGGAAAGTTTGAGCTTCAACTTGTTTCTGCTTCAATATTTCAATGAATAAAAACAATATTGATGCTTTGGTCAATTTAATCATTAAAAGCAATTAGTAAATTAACTGCAGTTTAAGTAGATGTTCCCGATTCTGATCGATGTCCTGAACTCACCACGGTCCCGTTCGCCTCGATGCAGGTGAACTCGGGGTTTGCGTTCTTGGCGTAAATCGTTACGACAACATTATTTCCAGTTTGGTGCCAATCATGTCGACACGCAACTTTCTTCTTGTCCTGTCGACACACAGACACACAAACTGAATGAGTCCAAACACGAGATGAAACCAGGTTCTGGAACTGATTAGAACCTTCAACACATTTATTTATCTTTTTTTGTAGACACAATAGAAAGTAACAAATGAAATAAGTCTGAAATAGTTCAAATTCATTCTCCACCGGCCACAAAGATTTCCTTCCCTCGTGTCCCAGCTGCCTCCTGAGTGTCGGTACCTGCTTTGGGATCCAGCGATGTTTCCCCGTGGTGCAGCCCTTCTGGTCCAGGAAGGCGTTGAAGTCGACCGTCCTTATGCAGCAGCAGCTCCAGTACTTGTACCTACACACAAATAATAACAAGTATTTATCGACTGTTTTTAGAAATACACGTACCACATCTTTGTTTGATCCTTTTATTTATATTCCAGCTTTTAATGATTTGTGCTTCATTGTGTTTACATTCCTCTTTTGTAGAAACTGTCTTGTTATAGTTTAAAGACTTTATAAACTGTAGAAGTGTTGATGTGTTCTTGTGTCTCACCCCTCGTGGAAGACGGGCCCCCCCGGGTGGTGGGTGCACACCTCCAGCTCCGTCTCTGGACCGTTAAAGGCCTGAACACACAAACATTCATATTTTACTACATGATCATATGGGAAATGTTAATCTGCAAAGTATTTATGTCATTTTACTTTTACAACAATAAATATAAAAAGATATTTCATAAAATATTTCCTTAAAATTTGTATAAAATACAAGGAACCTGGATAAAAATCTCTCAAACTTATAATTTAAGTAAATATAATGTAATTGGTTTTTTTTTAACCTCATGGATCCATCACAGTCATGGTCAGTTACCAGCCTCCTCCACTAGATGGCGCTGTTGCTAAGCGTTAAAGGACTGACGTGGAGGAACCTGTGTTTGTGTGTCTGTGTGAGTCTGTGTGTGTGTGTCGGTGTGTGTCTGTGTGTGTGTGTGTGTACACCAGATCCGGTCACTCACTGTTTTGCATCCTGAGTTCTTGCAGCGAGTTCCCTGCATCACGGTCTGACTCTCTGTCGCAGGAGAAACAGTCAAATGAAGATAGAGAAAGAAAAGCAAACACAAAAACACACAAACAGCTGGAACACTTCTGAGTGACACACAAACGCACTCTGACCTTTCTGCTCCTTCTCGGCTCGGTCACTGATCTTCAGCTTCTCCAGAACTTGAGCCAGAGACGCCGACACTTTGTGCGGCAATTTGGTCTTTGACTCCTCTGAACTGTGCAGACACACACACATGGGTGTTAACACAAAAGGAAGTACACAAACTCAGACACACACTCTGACTCAAGACGTTATCGACTGAATGTTTGATCCCAGGGATGTGACCCCGTCCCGACCTCTGAGCACCGAGCGGCTGCATCAGGGAGTTTCAATGTGACGTGAGCAGAAAGACTAAGTTCTGGTTGTATAAACTACACACACACAGACACACACCTGGGTCTCTCTCTCTGCAGCGCCTCTGCAGATTTGGGTCCCTGGTAGATTATCTCTCGGCCGTTGGCCTGTTTGATTTCCCCTTTGTCTGATGTCACCTCCGGCTGCAGAGGCTCCTGGGGCTTCACATCACTGTGACGCCCACGGGTGCAACCCTGTTCAAAACCAGAGAGAGAGAGAGAGAGAGAGAGAGAGAGAGAGAGAGAGAGAGAGAGGAGAAGAGAATGGAGTGAGACAAACAGAAGAGAGAGACAGAGGAATCAAAGAGAGAAAGGGAGAGAGAGAAAAGAGAGAGAAGAAGAAGAAAGAGAGAGAGAGAAGAGAATGGAGTGAGACAGACAGAAGATAGAGAGAGAGACAGAGGAGACAAAGAGAGAGAAGAGAGTGACAGAGACACAGAGAAGAGAGCGAGAGTGATAGAGGAGACAGAGGAGAGAGAGAGAAACAGAGAAGAGACAAAAGAGAAGAGAGGAGAGTGAGAGAGACAGAAGACAGAAGAGCGAGAGAGAGAATATATTGATTTGTAGTTATTGATCATAGAATCGACTTGTTTACTCTTACAAACACTTTTTGTCCTAATAAGCATTAATTAGTAACTTAATAGAAACAGTTAAATATGAATATCTGCACGAACCAAGAAGAATCCGGTTAATGAGGCTTTCACTACAAGATTGATCTGCTTTTAATAATTAAATATACATCCATCAATATTCATATTCAACAACATCTAATCAGTTCTGTTGCTCATCCTTAATGTACGGTGTCCTCTCTCTCTCTCTCTCTCTCTGCTTCAGTTAAACACTGTAAAAAATGAATCTACAGGAGCATGAACTTCCTGTTTGTACCTTGATGGAGAGAAACTCTGAGAAGTCCGTGGTTCTCTTCCTGCAGCAGGACCAACCCTGCAGGGAAACACACACACACACACACACACACAAACACACACCTGGTTGGAACCAGCTGAGAAACACAAGGTGTTGTTTACATGTTTGTTTGTTTGTTTGTTGGTTTCACCTTCAGAGCATCGTGGAAGATGGGGACTCCCGGGTGGAAGAGGCAGGAATCTGTTTGGAGGAGAGAGAAACGCTGAGTCAGGATTTAGACGAAGTGGCTCAGCTGCGTTCAGCTGTCGTCAGAGGTCACAGCAGCTCAGTGTGTCCCGTAAAGGAAAACAGATCCAGGATCAGAGTCGGGACCGGACACGTGGTTCAATGTGGTTCAACCACTAAGAGGACTGGTTCATCCAGATTCATCTCTAATCACTGGCAAGATTTGTCTCGTTGTTTTACTGTGAATGTGTTTATTTTGAACTTTGTTTTTTTATTCAATTTGCAAACAAAGCAGAAAAAACACAAATATGAAGAGTTGATGAATCAAATTTGTGATTACCAGCTTTTAATTGTTTAACAGGCTAATATTTTTTAATTTACATATTGTGTGTCCTAATTTAAAGATTTCCAATGTTGTTTTGGTTGAGGAGTCAAAAACCTACATTTCTAAATCTCTTTGTTTTCATAGAAGTTATTACTGCTTTCTACACACTTACCTTTACACATTATATTCATGTTCTATGAATTCCATAAAATAAAATCTAAACTCCTCTAAGAGAGAATGAAACCAAATCTGAGAACTACAAGAACATTAGAAAGTCACAGTAACCACTGAATTAAAGAATCAAATCCAGAACACTGAAGCAGAGAAACTCTTCTATACGTCCAGCAGCAGAAAGAGCAGCAGGATCTCACCGGCCTGGTTCTGGTCGGCCTCATACTTCTCTCCACAGCCTTTGTTGTAGCAGAGCAGCGTCATGTCCTTCTTCTTCTTCTTCTTCTTCTTCTTCTTCTTCACTCCACAGTCACCAGTGGTTTAAATCTGCTCTGATCTCTGAAGTCGCGGCTCCAGAAGTTTCTGTGGAGGTTTTTCTGGAAGGAGCCGAACGACTGTCTCTGGTTTGAGCCTGACTGAATGAAAAGATAAAAATAGCAGCTCACCTCCCTCTTCAGTCCCCCCCCCCCCCCACCATCCCAACCCCCCTGTCTATTTACAGCTGTCAAAACTTATCTGAGGGCGGGGGGGACGGGGGACATTCCTGCTGGTGAGTGTCGGTTGTCACGTCAGGCCAACTGGGAACCAGCAGCCGCCACAATGGATCTGTCACTTTCACTGGATCCACGTTAATTTCTTTTTTTATTAACATTAATTGTTCATTTGTTAAATATCAAGCTTCAATTACATATTTCTCAAAAGGGTAGACTGGAGAAAAATGTATATATGGTCAATTCTATAATTTAACATATATATCGATACTTCAGGAGAAAGACTGGATTTGTAAAAAGGCGTTTTTAGGTCGTTCGGTCTGAGATTCATCGTCTGAGCGACGACAGCAGGAGGTAAAAATATAAATGATTCAGTAAAAACCAAACGCTGCCATTTCTCAGACTCTGAGTTTCATCTCTTCAGAAGAAACACTTAGTCGAGAAGGAAAAACCCTGAATCACGAGCTAATAGATCGCGGGGGGGCGAGATGGAGCCTCCGACGTGACAGAGGAACAAACGTACACAAACAGTTCCATCATGGGAGTCAGGAGGAAGGAACCTGCATCTAAATGCCTCAGCTGTTCTGCAGTAACACAACAGAAGACGTGTACACAAAAACACACAACAAAACAGAAACTAGGCTCTAACAGATAAATTATTGTTTTTCTCTGACAGTATTTACCAGTGGTTTAACAGGATTCGGGTCAAATTAAAGAGAAACAATAACTACAGTGCATTTAACATGTTGTTGGTTTGCTTGTTGTTTGATATGAAAACACAACTATGTGAGTAATTGGGCTGAATTCAAGATCCACAGGGTTTAAAGAGCGAATGTGCAAAACCTGCATCAGACATGAAACATCTGAGCAAGTTGAGATTCCACCGGAAGTGAGGTCTCGAAACAGTCGCGACCTTGAAATGTCAGGAGGTCAAGAAAACTCTGAAACAGATGTAGGAATGGAAAATGACTTTATTTCTTCCAAAAAAGAGAAAAACAAATCCTTTGAATAAACAAATATACTGCTGTAAAATAAAAGCCTGTGATTTTTGTCCACTGTAACATTTGTTAGCCTTTCCATGCTTGATACAATCTATAATTCTGCTTTAAATAAATAGAAAAAATGTACAAAGAGACAGGGAGGGGGGGGGGGGGGGGGGGAGACAGAAGAGAGAGGAACCAATTAAAAGTTGGAACTCTGCTCAAAAACTAGAACATTTGGCATCTTTGAGAATTAATGGCTGATCCTGATTTGCTGCCCCTCGAAATCTGCTTCCTGTTTCACCCCCCCCCCCCCCACCGAGTAGTAATCATACCAATATATACTGCTGTATGAACACGAATATCTGTTCAGAAAAATAAAGAGTAAATGAAAAATAATGCGGGTTATAAGTGTGTGTAGTCAAGCTGCGTGTCCTGTGTGTGTGTGTGTGTGTGTGTTTGTCTATGTACAGAAGAGTGAGGCAGCAATCCGAGGTTTCTTACCAAAAAACACAGATGTAGAAAAACTGAACGTGCACGAGATCTTTGACACCGACGACAACCAGGACGACTTAGAATCTGTTCCACTGTGCACAAGCGACCCACAGGGGGCGCCACAAGCGTGCAGAGACCCAGAGGACGAGGGACGCCCGACAGGTTTGTCTCCTTCTGTCCAATTCAGCTCAAACTGCCGTGGACCGAAAATGACTGGTCAAGAAAGTCTGATCCAGTTCGCTCTGAGGGAGACGTGTGGACACCGGGGACTGGGGGGGGGGGATCACCATCAGTATCACCACCACCATTAAATCATGCTTTGTTCGGGGGAAGAGGACAACAAACATCCACAACGACACAACCATGCTCTCACCGACCCCAGAAAGAGAGAGAGGAGTCCGCCCCCCCCGACATTTGGCCTTAGCAGAGAACGTGTTAAAATGACATCAAGGTTCATCAGCGGATCCTCCTCCGTCTGGATTCATGCTACACGACGCAGAGAGGAGGCGGCAGCAGAGGTCAAAGTTCAGACACTTCCCACGAGGCCGATGGGATGCTAAGCCCGCCCGAGCCGTTGGGCAATCCCAGAGAACGGCAGTCGTACCGGGGACTTTCCCAGACGAAGAGCTAGAGAGCTTCGAGGGAGGGAGTCGCCGAAAGAGGAGCCTGCATGCTCGGCCAAAACCCCCCCGCCCCTGGATACGACCATTACCGAAGTGATAAAGCTGTTTTAATTACTGGCAGTTACATGGACGCTCAGGACGTGAGCCAGTGACGAAGATAAAACGAAAACAACCACAGTGTCTCCTCCTCCTCCTCCTCTTCGCTGTGTATCGCACAGAATTAGACAACTTTGAAACCTCAAGGGACACAAAGAGAAATCAAACCTCAACGCAACAGGCAGGACTGGATTCCATGCAGACAAATTGAAAGGTTTAAAAAACAGAAAAGAAACTGGCCGGGGGGGGGAAACAGAAAATGTGGATTTAGCTCGTGAGAAAATCCTGATGTTACTGTTCCTCTGTTTTCTGAGCTGGATATTCAACATCAGAAAGGATCCGATCCTCAATGATATGATTTGATTTTGCATCAAAGCGGCTTCGCTTCCTGATGCGACAAATGATCACTGATCGGATTAGAGACAGTGAGACGGATTGTCCCAGAAGACACCAGAACCACCGTTAGACAGGAAGAGGAGGCGTCCACTAAACAAATAGTTCTGAATGCATCGGTCTTTTTGTTCTGGACCCTGGAGGGTTTGAGGCTTCAGACTCCTTAGATCTTATTCTTCTATCAAAGTTATTTTAACAATTTAGTCGGGAAGAGAGTCCACACAGCAGCTGGTTCAGATGCTACCTGAGCACACGACTTCACATCTGTTAGCATTTAGCTCATTTCAAAACATGGCTGGACCAATAACTGAGCATCGACAGCCAATCTCCATGTGGGATTCAACGGTCCAATCAGAAACAGTTTGTTGGCGGCTGCCGTCTCGACCATGAGGCGCAGACGAGCCGTCGTTGTGAAGACGGGAAGAGAAAAGAAAGACGAGGATCCCAACGGACTCTGGAGTGAAGCTGAAAGCGAGAAGAGAGAGCGACTTAAAGCTCGAGGCGAAGCGAAGCACAAACCCAACGAGCCTCCGACAGGTTTCATCTACACCGAGAAGACAGAGACACCAAGGGATAAGAGCTAGAGTTACGAGACAGCGGCAGGGACGAGGTGGGGACACCTACAGCGGGACGTCTTCTACACCATGACGAGAGGCTAAGCTAACACAAGACAAGAGCTATATCTATCCAACAGCGACGGGTGAGAGCAGACGATCGAGACACAAACTGCTTATTAGCACTATTTATTTTTTTGTCGTTTTCTTCGTTTACATATCTACACAAACCAAACACTGAAAGAAAGAATTCTAGAGCGAGCGACTAGACAGAGCGGCGACCGAGACGACGGGACTATCACTGATGGTTCGGGGTGTAGACGCTGGGGGGGGGGGGGGGGGGGGGGGGGGGGGGGGGGAGTACAAACAGGTTCAAGTTCATTGTTAAAATGGCAGGAAAATAACGTTCAGTTACTCGCCACTGTGGCTGGTAGATCCGACAAACTTGTTGTTGTAAAACCCAAAACTGTCTTAATCTCCCGACGCCTCCAGGAGATCCGGCGACAGCTCGACTTCGGCAGGATAGTCACTTCAGTGCAACATTTTCGCGTGTGCATTTTGCAACAAAATTAGATTTTACAAAAAAACGAAAGGAGCACATTTCATGTCAGACTCGCAGACTCAACATGTGACCCTCAGAAATAGCCCTCAATGGAAAACGTACATATAAATGTGTTAGCGTACACGTGAACACATGAAATCCAAATACACCGACAGACAAAGTCGTGGCGATGAAAGCTTTGGCTGAAGAATGACCACGACTTCGTACACAAGTCCGAATTACCCCCCCCCCCCCCGAATTTCCCGTTAACAATGCAGTGTTCGGCTCTCGGCGCAGAACCAGTCGCACTAGAAGAGACTCACTTTGATTCAGTGCAATTTAAAGTGACCTCAACTTGATTCAGTAACATGTGACTCGCTCAGTGCTGCCGTCAACAACCATTGGCACATTACGTGAATACGTGAACTAATGGAAAAAGTATTATTTTAGAAACCCCTCGATGTTTGAATCCGCTCGGCGATCTGATGAACACAAGACGAACAGGTACACACAGATCAGCAAGGGGCTAACGGGCTAATGATGCTAGCACGGCAAAAGTAGAAATTTATTCAGAATAAGCACGAAAAATCGCGCCTAGCTAAAGATTCAAAATTTGTAGATTTAGGAATTGTTCAATGTTTTGTTTACTTTGACTCACAAATTTGTGCTATTGATCAACAACTGTCCAGAGATAGCAGTGAAATTAGACGAAGCTATTGTAGCTCGTTAGTCGTGTTTTTGGGACGATCTGTCAATAATTGTTCTCGGCTGGCTAGCTGTTAGCTCAACAGCTACAATAGTTTGAACATCTTGAAGAGAAACACTGGAGAACAGTTTAACATTAGCTTGCAAAGTTTAACGGTAGCTCACACTTGTGTGTCCCTGGCTGGCTAATGAGTTAGCTGTTAGCACAACAGCTAAAACAGCTCCAACATTTCACACGGACACACAACGGAACATTACTAGCGCTTGTTCGTAACCCGACTCCTCTTGACCGCACTAGCATGTTGTGCTAGCTCTGTGTGCATCTGTGGCCTGAAGAGACGAAAACGCTGCAGGATGAGTAACAAAGACTTTAGCTTAAAAACCCAGAACAGCAAAACACTCAACTATTAACAAAAGGATCAACAAATTGCTGTACAAGCCCCGATAACATTCAGGAGAGGTCCTCAATAGAGATTTCCCCAATAGAGCAGAAAACTTCGGGAAACACCAGAAGAGGTCAGGTCCCTCGCTGATTGGACGCAGCTGGAGAACGAGGGGGGGGGGGGGAATAGAGGTTGGTTGTGAGGGCATCGTCTGAAACAACTGCAGTGCACAAGTACACACGTTCTGCACAAACACACAACACACCTCCGCACTCACACTAAATGAACTCCTGTCCTCTCGTAAAATACTCGCGAGTTGCCGTTGCAGGCGGGCAGTAACCCAGAGAAGAAGAGATAGCACCAGTATGAAATAAAGCTAATTCTGCAGCAGAGACTTTCGCAGCAGTGAGATATATAAATACACAACGTCTGACCCCCCCCCCCCCGTCTGTCCTCACGTCTTTCTCTCTTGTCTTTATTCCCTCTCCTGAAACATCACTCCATCGATGGGATTGAAAACACAAATCAGAACCACGCGAAGAAGCTGCACACACACACACACACACAAACACACAGAGTTGTTTCAGACAACGACCAGCCAGGATGACACCACACTACCCCCCCACCCCTCCATCTTCTGTTGGGTCATCTCCGCCTCTGTCCACTTCCTGTTTTGTGTCGGTTCTTGTCGTCTTAGTCATTTTAAACTTGATCAAATCATTCCTCCGTCCGTCTGATCGTTCCTCTCCTGTGTTTTCTTCTTCTGTGGTTTGTTTGTTTGTTTGTTTGTTTGTCGCTTTTGGCACTCTGCTTACCCCCCCGACTGGATTACATAAACTGCATCTGAGAAGACGGAGAGAGAGAGAGAGAGAGAGAGAGATGTTTGTTTTGATCATTTCACTAAACATCATTTATTGAAAAGCTCTTTGAAGCCAGAACAGGATTTTTACAGCAGGAATTCAGCATGAAATGTAATGAGCGGTTTGAAATACCCAGTGTAACTGTTCTGACTGATTCCAACAAAGTGAAGGTGGTTCTGTGTGGTGTGTGTCGAGCATCACCTGGGCGCCGGGCATGGGTGCGAAGGGGTTGGTGGGTCTGAGAACAGCCTGGTTGTACATCATCTGCTGAGGACCCATCACCTGTACCCCGCCCATCTGACCCATCTGGGGAGGGACCTGGAGACGGGGGGGGGAGAGGTGGAGAACGATGAGGGAAAGAAAAACAAGAAAGAACAGAGCAAGTCAAACATGGAGGTTAACTGAATATTCTCCAGAAAACGTGTGATAGAGTGTATTCATTTGATGCTTTTAAACTGAAAATCTTTTGGACTGTTGCTTTGACCATCAAAGAATAAACTGCACATTAATGAACATTAAGAAGAGCAGCACACTCACCATTCCATACACAGGCACTTGCGGTGAGGACATGGGGAAAGCCATGGGAGCTGGAGCCTGGAGAGAAAAACAGAAATCTACTTTGAGCAGGTGGAAAAATCAGCGATGCACAGAAAACACACGAGTCAGAAGCTTTATGAAAACCTGATGCACACAATTACCACAAAATCTCAAATAAACTCACATTTTATTGTCACACATCTCATCCGTCCCTATTAGAACTGTCTCGCTTGAACCCAATAACTAAAACACACCCGTCTGTACTGTAAGTGCAAGGAGAATATATTTAACACCGATAAAGTGTGTGCACAGTAGGAGCACAACAACCCAGCATGCAGCAGAGGTACTTAGTGGAATCCTACTGGGAGCAATCATTACCAGAGCTTTAAGAGGGGTGGCTCAATAGGACAGCGTTGAGCCCTGCCATCCTCACTTCACAAATCAAACACACTCCAGCTGAACAGGGCATCGAACTCAGTTTGTCGTCGTCTACAACCCGAGTGCGTCTCGCGCCCCCCCCCCCCCCGCTCGACAAAATGTTAATTCATATCAGCAAACGTCTCAGGAGGAAAATCATTTCACGAGATGAGACGTGAAGATGCAAAAACAGTATATGAAGTATATAAACCAAGTATTAATATAAACAGATGTCAGATGTCAGAGCCGACAAACCAGTATATGCATTTTCCCCCAGTTGGGAATACCTGCAAGCATCTGCACATTAAGAGATAAACACCAGTGTGATTCCCCCCCCCCCCCCCCCCCCCCCCCCTCCTCACTCGTCACGTACAGTATTTGCTGCAGTCACAAGTTGAGACTGTTCCACTGCACGTCAGCTCCCCCCCCCCAGGTTTCTCACTATTTTGTAGAAGTCATTAAAAGCAGCTTGCAGAAACACGCGGCTGCCTTCACGGAGCTAATCCATCACTGTGAGCAGGACTTAATAAAACGCCTCAGTCACTAAGTGCTTCCACTCGGCTGGAGAGAAGCACAGATAACATCAGGTTCATATTTTACACTAAACAGTCGTTAGCTGTGTGTTGACATCATCCATCAGCTGGTTTACAGAGAACAACACGAATAAGAAAGATAAAACTAACTTCTTCTAATGCAGCGACAGATTAATGAATGTTTTTAAGAACCAGCAGGTTTTGTTGGTGGATCTCCACAAACAGTCTAGTCTGTATTTTACCATTGTTCAATTTGTCTTTAAACAAAACTGTTGTAATTATTCTCATCAGTCGTGGGAAACAAGGAAATAATTCATATTTTGTCCCTTGGCTGTGAATGTACTGTTACAGTTGGATTAAATGGGGTTTGACGTGTTGATCACTGCTTTGTGTTCTAGATTATTGAAGGGTCTTAGGTTCGGTTAATAAGGAGTCGCTGGGATGAACTTTCTTTCTGCTGCACGCCTCAGTTGGTCTGTTATATAACCGGTATGGGCCTGAACACCATGTGATACGATGGTCCTTATATTAGGAACATGCATTGTTTCTGTAAAATACGTTTTCTTTACATACATTTTTATCAACGGATCAATAAACCGGTCAGAGGCGATGAAAGATCTACAGAAAAGAGTTTTCTCGTTGTGTCAGTCGACTTATTGAACGGATCTCAGGAGGAAGATCGAAGCCTCAGATCAGGTTTCATCTTTTACTTCCAGCCTCTGAAATCAGATCATGAGCATTGATCAGTGTGAACTCTCCCAGCAGCTGCCTCACAGGCCGGAGATGAATCAAACAAACCTTCTGTCTGAGCGGAGTGAGACTGTGCAACAATGACAGCCGACATCAGTTTGTTTTATTTTCTAAGAATGACGAGCTGATGTCTGGGAGCAAAACGCAGGAGGTGTCGTGACATTTATGCAGCGCTACAGCTTCTGCTTCAGTCTCTGAGCCCAGACGACTTTACATTCCCCTTCGTCTCTATCAGTCTTTTTATTCTGCCCTTTCCTTTCTCTCTAGTGTGTTGCCCGTACTATCGGTCTTTATATCCACATCTATATATATAATAGTTTATAACATCTTTCATCCTGGTTCTAGTGAATCAGAGCTGAACTTTTGCAGCTCCCGGTGCCTTCTGCCTCTAAAGGCCACTTTCGTTCTTTTCAATCTGTGAAGTCGGACAAACGACCCACACGGGCGACTGAAGGAGAAATAAGTGAAAAGCTTTGCAGGGTTTTTCCGACCGGCACTTTGAGTTTACAACCGAGCGGAGACCGACACGACCTCAGCGTGCTGGTGGGAATCTCAGATATGGATTTGATTTATGCCAGTGATGCCCGGCAGTCAGATTATGAGCCGCTGTGCTTCCTGTGATGCTCCGACTTGGTTATTGTTTTATGGCAGGTTGGGTTCACTGCTTTGAGACTTTTACAACTGTCAGAGTTAGAAGTTTATTTCTTCAGGACCATCATGTCTCCAACAAAATAATCTGATCAGGGTCAAGCTGTATTCTTTGTATATTCTTGTTGAAGGCAGGATTCAGTTCAATGCTCACCACAGAAAGCAAAGACAAGAGGGAATAGCTGCCACATTATTTGCATCGTGCTTTCGTCACACAACATCTATTTTTCATAAAGCACTTTGAGCATTTTTCTGCACGTACTGGAAGCCGTGGACCAATCACAACAGAGTGGTCCAGCTGGCCAATCAGAGCAGTTTATGCTTCTGCAACAAAGCCAAGCTATAAAACTATTAAGTGCATCAACCCGGTATAAACATTTAATACATAGACATACATATGTATTTGTATTTATTTTGACTTCAAACTGAAAACTTATATTTTTAAGGTATTTACTAACGCTTCTGTATAAAATATAAATCTTTCAATAGCAGCCAAACGATTAGTCAAATGGAAATTGTGGATAATACTGAGAAGGATTTTTCAAATCAAGCCTTAATGGTTTTGCTGGTTTAGATAAACACACAAAGCAGAAATCAATCTTTTAAATAGTCGGAGAGGAAGGAGCAGATGAGAAGAGGAAACACTTTGACTTCCTGGTATCAGCTCTTATTTAACTAGAGCAGAACATGATGCCTGAAAAACAGAGGTGACGTCTCTTTGTGAACATTTTCTTCAAGGAATTCAATTAAGAGACAGAAGGTGACAGGGAGAGAGGAAGAGGAGGTTAGCAGGAGGAAGGAGAGAAGCACATAACAGAAGGTATTTAGCAGGTCGTGAGGACTGAACAGGGATAAGTACTTACATAACTAGTATAGAACATTCCATTCTGCATCAGGACGCAACAGGGAAAAAGACAAAAGACAGAGAGAGACGGAAAGAGGAGAAAGAGCGACAGAGCGAGAGTTAAAGAGAACCCAAGAAGAGGAGTGCGAGATGATGAAAGGAGTTTGAGATGATGAAAGAGGGAGGCAAAGAAAGAGCATGATGAGATGGAGACCGGGAGAAGGAAAGAGGGCGACAGAAAGAGTTAGAGAATGAAATAAGGGAGGTCGATGTCAGGGAAAGACGGGAAACGGGTTTGGAATATAAAAAGGGAGAGATGAAGAATAAAGAGAAAAGGTATATGAAAGATTTGAGAAAGGAAAAACCGAAAAGGTAGAAAGACCAAACGTAGGCAGAAAGAGAACAGGAGGAAGCAAACGAATAGAATAAGACCGAAAAACAGAGGAGGGGTCACAACCCGGCCGGGCAGATGTCGAGGGCAGTGAAGCGAAAACAGGACGAAGGAGATGACAACGCAAAACACAAGTCGCCGTGAAACAGGAACACGAGCGAAGACGGGAAGGAAGACGAGTGGATGACAGTGCAGAACATGAGGTGGGCGAGCGGGACAGGAAGGACAGATTAGAGGAGATGACAGACGGGGGGTGTGGGGGGTGAGGGGAGAAAGGAGAAAATGATAGATTGGATTGGAGAAAGAAAGAAAGGAAGAGTTAGTGACAGTTTGTCCTCGTCAGCCAGAAACAGCAGCTACACACAAACACACACAGACACACACTGCATGCAGAGGCAGTTATGTACTTGACTTTCATTTATACACACAAGGTACAACAGATACTCTCATGCACACAGATTCAGTGTGTGAGCACAATGCAACAGTTTTCTTTTATAAATCAATGTGTCTGGAGCTTTCTTGTATTCAGGAGTTTCCATTATCATCACTTAACAAAACAACCAAATATTTACAACTTGAACTAAGAAAACAGTTTCTCATGTTATATTAAAACGTTTTTTTTTACAGGTTCTGGTTTGTATAAATGTATAAATTAATCTTGTTAATCACTTTTATAGTGTTGAACTGACGACATTGCAGAAATTAACCTTTTAGTTAATTTAGCTTCAAATTACTGATAGAAGTATATCTATATCTAATATCTATATCCTTTCAGTTACATTCTCATAGTGTCCTTACCACATGTTGTACAGGCATGGGCTGTGGGGCCACGGGCGCCGGGCCCCACTGTGTGGTCGACATGGTCTTGTTCTGCCAGTTGTGCCCCCCCGTCAGCTTCTTCTCTCCGGGCTGACTCCAATGCATCTCTGGCCTGGGAGAGGGAGGAGCAGGGCCACAAAACAAGTGCACCGTCAGGGTCATGTTTCTCATTTTCAACCTCAGACACCAGAATCATGTCCTGGAAGTGTTTAATCTTTGTATACGTTTGTCTTCCAGGATGTACACGAGTAAAGAAAGAATGAGTTTGCATGAACTTTAATGCTTTAAGCACATGAGACCATTTAAACTCTTCAGAGCGAGAGGGTCCAGCAGGAGGGAGCATTGGCTTTGCCGCTTTTTAAAACCTCCCACTGGGACAACAAAAGATCAACTTAAAAACATCAGATCTCAGGAAACTCACTTCTTGGCTGGGATCCCACCGAACTGCAGATCTGAGGAGGGACAGAAACCAGAGGAGCTCAGGGATCATCACTCAAAGGGAGGTGTAACATTTAGTCTAATCTAGGAGGTGGCTACGGTTCTATTGGATTATTTATTGTTAAAAAAAGGAGAATAAAGACATTTTCTGCCACGTTAAAGCAAAATGCCTCTCTGAAGGATTTCTTTAAAGTTTTATCACCAAGTGAAATGTATGTTTCTGGAAACTCACTGCCCACAAGGTTGGCCAGAGAGGAGTCGAGGTCGTTGGCTAGCATCTTCCCTCCGTGATGGATGGTCATTTGAGGTGGAGGCTGGCTGTGTGCGTGAATCGTCGGCTTCATCAAGTCCCCGAGAGCATCGAAACCTGCAGGAGGAACATACACAGACATGTGAATAAGATATGATTCATAGAGAGGGATACAGAC
Source organism: Platichthys flesus (assembly GCF_949316205.1). Lineage (NCBI taxonomy): Eukaryota > Metazoa > Chordata > Actinopteri > Pleuronectiformes > Pleuronectidae > Platichthys > Platichthys flesus. Next base: position 14,346,144 of record NC_084968.1, read on the forward strand.
AGAGGTTAGTGCAGCATGAAGTCCCAGAGGAAAGAAGTGCAGGCAAATCCCATTAAATATACATCGATAAACACAAACACAGCTAGAACAGCTCAGAACCAGCAACCAAATCACAGATGGAAACGAGGAGGCTCAGCAGGTGGAGGTTTGGATGTTCACACATGTTGGAATCAAGCAGATGAGCAGCACTTTAAGAGTTAGATGGCAACAAAAAGGCACAAAAATGGATTTATTACACAATTTTTATTTCCTGTAAGATGCAAACATTAGGTCACGAGTCGAGGCTGTAACAGATTTTTTGCACAATCCTGCAAATGAAAACCTCAGCTGAGATAAAGAGAAGTAATTTCTTTCAGCAAGAACAACAACCTTCTGACAAGTTCTGTGGAAACCTGCTGACAAACAAACCAACATACTGGCTTCCAGAAACCAGTTCCACTCAGCCAGTACAAACCAGACCAAACCAACCACAACGCAGACAAGTTGCTGCATCGTCTTAGTTCCAACAACCACAACAAAGCAAAGCAGGTGTATTAATATTCCACATTTCAACACAGAGGCATTTCACAGTGCTTTATGCAAAAAAAAGAAGACAAAATAAGCAGTTAAACACGAGTGTGGAGCGACATAACTACGATTATATCAAAGTCAATGAAAAAAAAAACCACGTTAAATTTCTCATTATAGATCTGGTTACTATAGAAAACAAGATCATTGTTTTGTGTTTTCCAAATGGTTATTAGGCTGAACTCTAACTAACACTATAGCAAAGTCACTGCAATAAATGGACGAACAATTCCTCTTATAGTGAATACGGACTATATCTTTATTTCCGAGGAGAAGTTGAAGAGGGAACCTCATTTGTTTTCAATGTGTATCCACCGAGCTTTTGCTAAGAAGTAAAGATCTATAGAGCCGCCACCGACGGAGGTTCCTGTTCAAAGCAGATCCACTTCACCCTCCATGCCTCCTTGCCTCCAGAGTGTGTAATCCCTGAGTCAGGAGCTCGCAGCCAGATGATTGATCTGTGTGTCGGTCGCTGTCATGTTCACATGTGTGTGCACGTCGGTGTGTTACATATTGTTTGTCCATGTCTGGCTTGTGTAACTTAGTCATTTCCTGTGTGTGTGTTTGTGTAAACACCTTTTTCAACAACTTCCCACGTCAGCGCTCATTCAGCTAATGGCTCAGCTGTGTGTGTTGATTTTGGGGGCCGATATTAGCAAGTAAAAGAAATTGGTCTGATATACATATTCAAAAACGTCAAGAACTGCTTCGCTTGATGAATTAAAATGAGACTTGATATTCTACAGTTAAACGAAGACGCTGGTGGAGGAAGACGTCAACGAGGCAAAAATAAAAAGGAGAAACTGAAGGTAAAAGTGAAAACGTAACCTTGTGATATGCTTTTATATTAAGAACCGGGTTTGGCATCTGGCTCGGATAGTTTTCTATTCCTGCAGAAAGGAAGCGTAAATAAAAGACAGGAGCTAAGCTGCACAGAATTAGAGTTAAGTTATGAAAGAAAGAAAGAAAACTGCTGTAAATGTACGTGCATCCTGCAGAAACCAGAGGAGGAGGAGAGGAGGAGAGGAGGAGGAGGAGGAGGGAGAGAGGCAAAGGAGGGTGGAAACAAAAGGCAGGAATAATATTTAGTTAGGAAGCGGTGTGTTGCTCTGACAGCGGTGCTGACACAAGAGGTTCAGAAAACACTTTTCCTGCTAGCTTAGCAGATGAGAGAGAAAGAGAGAGAGAAAGAAAGAGGGGGAGGCTCACACAGACGGAAAGAAGTGGAACAGAGAGGAAGAGGAAAGTTGGAGAGAGAAGAAAGACAGGGGGGGAGGGGGGGGGAAGAAAGCAGCGGGAGAAAGAAACAGAGTTTGTTCCTCCATCTTTTAATTCTCTCGACTCTAATTTCTCTCCCCACTGTCGAGACTTCCATTACTGTTGTCACGAAGATAAAACACTTTGAACAACATGGCTGATTTTCTGTTTTAGTTTCTTCAAGCTCTGTGCTGGTAAAACCCAGTGAATTAAATTGAATCGAGGGAGCAAGAGGAGAGGGGGGGGGGGGGAGAAGAAGTGGAGGTGATGAAGCGAACGCTGATCTGGATGCATCGATGTGGGAGGAGAACGCTGCCCGTGTTAGTTTAGGTGTTTCAGCCGATGGATTTGATTGTCAACCACGCTGAAGATCAAAGTGAAGGAAGTAAATCCGTGTCGAGGGTTCGATTCCGACACCGAGGAGGAAATCTGTTACTTGCAACTGAATGTGAGAGAAACTGGGAAAAGGCTGAATGATCTAAAAACCCTCTGCAGACACCGAGCACGTGACGCCGTGGGTTCATCAGTAAAAGACACGGAGGGGATCTGTATTGTGGTTTGGGTTATATTTGAATTTTGTCATAAATACAGTTTACAATAAAAACCTGGATGAATTCCCCACTTTAATAATATCTTCTTGTTTTAAACACGCTGGGTGGTGGATGTCACACAGAGCAGCAGCCTGATTATAAAGATGGATGACACATCTCAATTTGCTCCAGCTACGTGATCACGAGTTTGTCTGAGCTGAGAATCATGATGCATGTCCACGTTCTCATGGCATCAAATCAGTGATTAGAGCTCAACTCATCATCAGCAGCAGGAACACTTGAACATGCATCAGTGTGATGGGAAACAGCTCAAAGGATGGGAAACGTCTCTGAGAATAAATCTATTAGATGCTCTGCCAGTGTTCATGAGCTTATTGTATGAAAACAGGACTTTTATAGTGTTTTTCATTCATATCAACCAGTGATAATATTGGGTTCAGGAAGATTCACTTTTAAAAATGGAGGTGAAAAGATAAATCCGAGAGACTGCAGACGCCGAAGGGAGGAAAACTTTACCTGCTCATTAAAAATAATGCAATTATCAAATTCTGAAACCTGATTTAAAAAAAACAACAAACTAAGAATCAGAATATTGGATTCTGCTCGGGGGAGGATTCAGCGAATAACAAATGCAGCAATTACAACATTTGCTCAAAATCAAATAACAAATTAAACAAAAACGAATGTGAATAGAAGAAAAGAAGAAGCGAGGAAACAGGGAGAGAGATAATTGCAGGAACTGTCAAAGTGAACAGAAGACAGATATTAACGATGGGAAATGAGAACACAAAGTAAAGACAGCACAAACACACTGTGCGCAGCCATCCCCACAACAATGCCTCCAGCTTCCTCTACACAAATTGAATAGTTCAAAGTGGACATACAATTTCAGATAAAGACGATGCACTTTGCGGAGGAGATGGAGAAAAGACTTGTTTTGTAAATGTAAAGAGGAGGCAGAGAAAAGAGGAGGAGGAGGAGAGCAGATGGAAAGGAGTTGCCTGGGTGATTGTTGGATTGTGAAGTGTGATGGGGAGACGATGAGGCAAAAACTGAACGAGAGATGAAATAAATGGAGGGAAGAGGAAGAAGAGGAGGAAGAGGAGGTGGTGGTGGAACGATGTGAGCAACAACAACAAAACACAAAGAGCAGAAGCAGACAGATGGGATGGAAATGACAGACGACTCGCGAAAAGACACAGACGCACACACGGTTACAAACACTTAACAAATATACAGACACATGGACGCACACACACAGGGATACAGTAGCTACACACATGCAGGGGGTTTATGTGAAACGCTGCCAGTGGCCCAGATGGTGCACTGGTGGTTGTAGTGGCGGCTTCAACACAGGCTCTATTAATAGGAAGGAGTTAGTTTGTGTAAAGACAAACTGCACTGGAGACACTGAGGAGGTCCAACAGGAGACACTGAGGAGGTCCAACAGGAGACACTGAGGAGGTCCAACAGGAGACACTGAGGAGGTCCAACAGGAGACACTGAGGAGGTCCAACAGGAAACCAGCAGCTCACAAACTGAACCTGACTCTCTAAATATTCACTGGAATACAGAAGACACTGATTCCTATTGGCTGCAGCTCAATGCATTCAACTAATCTAGATGATAATTGACTTAGAACGAATCTCATCATCTATAAAAGGGCTGATTCTAAACAGGCCGGTTTAAGACCATCACTGCACTGGTTACACAAACTATAACAATAACCTGATGTCACACATCAGATTTCATGGTTTAAGGAGGTTTTTCCAGACTTGTGGTTTATGATCTGACTGCGTTTGATGATCCTGTCAAACTAATCAGTGTCATCAGGATGAACCAACTCCTTCCTCCTGTGAAGTCTCACAGCTTCCTCCTGCTCCTCTTCCCTCCTTCATCTCATGATGAAACCCGTCTGCAGACGACCTCTGCAGGGAGTCGCTCTTATCTGCTGGGCCGGCCATAACTCACCGTGCCTTAAAATGATCCACTCTGCCGGAGCGGAGTGGAGAGGCAGCGAGATTGATTGTGTCAGTTGCTGAGAGGTTAAAAGAAAGTGAGCTAATAAGAAGGCCCCGAGCCAAAGCCTCCGACCGGCAACACTTAAAAGCCGTCAGTCCAAAGCAGATGCCGTTACAGACAGGACAGCACAACAAGGCAGGACTGAGCAGATGGAGAAAAGGTTCACACACATCGTCTGCTCCTATCGTCTCTCACTGGACTCAAAGACTCAGGTTGGTGGTTCAATGATTTAGTTTCCTATTAAATGAATGAACCCAGAAGAAATACACACAAAGAGAAATCATCCTGTCGATCTGTTATAACAGAGCTGGGATCAGTTAACTTTAAATTCAGTCGAGTGAAAACAAAACTCGAAGAACTTGAAGATTCTTACTTTACTTGAAAATATATATATATATATATTTCTCATTTAAAAAGGTGGAGAAAGTCAAATTATTGCTTTTATCCAGATTATCTACTGATAAAAAATAATCCTCGAGATCTGACAGCAAGTTCATCTTTTCCTAACTTTAAAATCCATCTGAAGTTTAAATTAACTGCCCCCCCCCCCCCCACCCCCGCTGACAGAGGTGCAGTTTCCTCGTCAGAAACTTAATAATAATTCAAGCAGCAGGTTAAAGTGACGAAGCCACGAGCACCCGCCGAGTTTCAGAAACAGCCACAAGTTGCAGGAACAAGTCAGAGGGTTAGTTCAAAATGCTCCATCCGCCAGCAAAGCCACAAGGTTTTTAGTTTTCAGTGAAGGATCCGTCTGGACAGTCAGACAGAGCAGGCTGGTTTTACCGGCTGCAGGTTGGTGGCCGTTGTTACTGGGTTCAGCTTTATTCCCAAACACAGCATCGAAATCTACGGCCATGGTCGGTGCAGTCTGCTCCAGTCCTGAGGGATGCAGTTAAATATGACACGTTAAAATCCTGGTTGTGCTCTGGAAGCTGCAGACTGGTCTTTATCGTGAGGGAGGGGGGGGGGCTTAAAGGGACAGGAGCTAAGACCAAGTGTTTGAGACAGAGGCTGAAAGGAGGAGCTGCAGCGATGGACAGTCTGAGGAACATGAACCTTAGAACCAATTATTAATTATATAAGCAACTGGAATACAAAAGAAAATATTTAACATCAAACTGGGATTTTTCCTTTATAGGGACCAAAATAAGAGCTTTGAAGTGGCACCGATTCCACCACCTCCTGCTCCACTAATCCTATTAGATGAGGAACATGAACCTCACAGTCTCCAGCACACCGCCATTGTTGCTGCTCAGTAATTTGTGCGGCTGTGTGACGACAAGTGGGAACGTCAGGAGCGTTAAGTCTGCCAACGAGGAAATCCAGCGAGGCACCTTTTGTTTTTTGGTCTTCATCCGCATCCCAGTCGGGGGATTAGGACGCGGAGCCTCGGAGGGAGGCTGCGTTTGTGTGAACCACGACACAACAGCACACGACACGGTGCGCCACATTGGATATTAATAAACATGATGTCGGCATTACAGCAAAGCTTTCAGGAAACACAACGGGAATAAAGCCATTCCGACAACTGACGACTAAACTAAACATGGGGGGTAGAAAATGGAATTGCAATAAACGTGGTGTCTGAGAAATAACCCTTTTCTACCGGGACATAGCACATCATCACTAAATTGGTTGATTTAGGGAGTTAAACATTAATTTGCAAAGATGATGATATCGAACCCTTTTGACGATACAAATGTGACTGAGGTTTGATATTTAACAGTATAACCAAAACCTTTATTATATGAAAGTAAAAAAAAAGATATAACATATAAATGTAAATTAACTTTACTGTTTTTTTATTCTTTAAAATAAAAGCTTTTACAGCAGCAAACATAAAACGACCGATGTTTATGTCAGGCTCATATTTGAGTTAATTCTCAACCACAAATATATGTTTTTCCCGAGACAGTTACTTTAAACAAGCGTGTCCTCTGTCGGCCGCCTCACTGAGACGTCATCGGGTTTGTTTACGGCCTCGGACGTTTTCAGAGCAACGTGTCCTTTGTGTTCTTTCTGACAGAAGCTCGGGGATATTTATCTCAGCTCCCGTGTCAGAGACGCTGAGAGAGTTAAGGGATGATATCTCAGCTAAGACTCTGAAGTCTGGACCGAACTCTTTATCAATGGCTTCAGTTTAATCCTCTGTTACAAAGTCGGTAATACTCTGCACCAACTGCTCCTCCGGACTCATCTGCCTGCTCCCGTTTTGATTTGAGAAATCTGATTCTGGGCTAGAGGTCGCAAATCAAGGATGTGTGAATGTTAGAGGATGTTTCCACACACTGGTTTACTGCTCAGGGCAAAGACTGTAAATAACGATATATATATCTTGGATTTTATTGTATATTTCGGAGCCAGAGTCTGAGCAGGAGCGATGGTGAAGTGGAGCCACGGCATCAAAGCCTGCACTCGACCAATCGTGAGTCAGTCTCAGCTGTCAATCATGACGTTTCAACGTGTTCTGACATCATCAGGTAACTAATCAAAACACAACATACGACAAATGGATGGGGAGACAGGTACATGAGTGGCCAGCAGGAATATTTCATATCTGTGTGTGTTTGTGTGGCAGGCCTGTGTTTGTCTTATTTGCATGTCCGTGTCCCTGCTGGTGCCTTCATATATATGTAAATACAAGTGCCTGTCTGTGTGTGTCTGTGTGTGTGTCTGTGTGTGTGTAGGTAACGTACCTCCCCAGGCACTGTTGGCGGTGGAGATGGAAGGATTGCTATGCACAGCAGGGATGAAGGCCGGCTGAAGATCAAACAGGTCACTGTTCAGATTGGGCACGCTGACGAGTGAAGGAGGCAGAGAAGGAGGGATGATGAGAAAAGGGGGGGGGCGGGGGGGGGAAGAGGTGAAGTGATGAGAGTAGAGATGGAACGAAAGGGAAACAAATCAAGTGAACAGGTCAGTGACAAGAGAAGCCAGATACAGAAAGACAAATGAGAAAGAGCATAAATATTTAATCAATTACGCATAAATAGCAAAAGCCACAAGTAAAAAAATATATTTTTTTCACTGTGACTTGTTTGGTCAAACTAGTGTGTGTGTGTGTGTGTCTGTGTGTGTGTGTGTGTACCTGTTGGCGGACAGCGTGGAGGTGAAAAACTCTGGGTTTTGTGTGATGTGGTTGTTGTTGGCGAGGCCTATCGATTGGCTGCTGGGGGAGGCAGAGGGCGGGGTCTGCATGTTCATCTCCTTCAGGCGCTGGTCCTGAGGGACATACACACACAAACACACACACGTATACACATAAATACACAGGGGGAAAAAGCACAGTGGGATCAGGACAATGGTTAAACAGTAATGTCCCCTTAGAGTTTTGTTTCCAGTAAACTCAAGTTCTGGAAAACAACACACATAAGTCAAGTTATTAAACTTTTCTCAAGAGGATTTTTGGCCTATTTAACAGCAGCTGTCCTGTAAAGTCCTGAGTGGAGCGTAGAGTTTGAATGAAAATAGACTCAAGGTCCCATTTAGAGTTAAATAGACCATTAAGCATCGTACACATTGGGGCGTGGCTACAGTTTGATTGACAGCTAGTAATGTCCAGCTGCAGGTGTGTGACTTCATCAGTGAAAAGACAAAGAAGAAGTTTAACTGTGTTTGCTTCACTTAGTTTCTGGCTTTCAGAGCTGAAGTCCGGCCGGAATCCAAGTGGATTTACTGAACTCATGTGCTTGGTTTGTGCTGCCAAGGTTTCTGTTCAGTGCTGGATTCCTCGTGCACAATATAATGACGGACAATTAGCTTCAAGTGCTTTAAAACAGACCAGTTCTATCGGTTTGCAGTGAGAAATACAAGCTAACACAACATTGTCTGAAGTTTTTTTGCCATCATGTGTCTGAAACAGGATTTGAAGCAGCTGCAGCCGGCTCTCAGCAGAACTCAGCCCGGATCTCTCCAGAGACAGAAACACAGACGTCAGCAGAGTCCAGCAGCTAAACACAAAAAGTGAGCTGAAGCTGAAACTAAGGTTCGAACTGTTGTTTGGTTTTCCATTGATTCGAGCTGATGAAATAAAGACGTATGAAGCTGTGAGTGTTGTCTCCCTCATTCAGCTCCTTCTGTGGAACCATGTGTGAAAACAGATAAATCAATAAGATGCTTTACAGGTTCAAGTATCAGAATGCTGTTTAATAAACCCCGTCTCCTCCGTGTCACTGGATGGGACACGGATCAAACTACAACACAAATCTAATAAATTACAGATTAATATCACACCGATGTCTAATCAGGTGTTTATACCTGAATAGACATACAGGTGGCGCTGCTGAGGCCGGCCACTGAGGTATTTCTCCAGATTTCCTGCAGAATGCTTCATCTTCAACAACAACAAGCTCTGGAATGTCAGCACCTGTGTTTACACAATATTTCAGCAGTCGGAGGAAGAAGAGACGTGTCGTCCATCTTTATCATCTGTCTACAGTCAAGACGTCTGAAGCTATGGGTCTGATGACTGAATCTTTTATTTCGTTTTGACACTGCAGATGTTTGCACGACCACACATGAATCAAATCCTGTTTCACAGAGTCTCTCAGGTCTGAAACACAACTGCACAACAATGTAGAAATCCCCCAAATTATATGACTGCTGCTCCGAGACTCTGGGACTCTGAAGGTTTTTCCACACACGTTTGGAAATCTCACTTCTTGCTCCAGACTTTTCATTTCTTGCATGAATTTGAATGTTTTGATTCAGGGTCAATTTGATTCTGGTAACAGGAGAGAAATCTGACTCAACATCCTTTCTGACAAATCTAGATAAAATATGCACAGTGTAGGTAATCCATAGTGTTTCTACATGCAGTGAACATACCCCACCCACCAGGGCTGTTTTCCCACAAGTGACTATATTACATTTTGTTGCTTTGTTGATTGATTTTGTCCTTGCTGCTCTATTGCTTATTTGTGGTGTCTATATCCCATCTGCCCATATTCCCCACTGGACCTTATTACCTCTGCTGCTGCAAAGACCTAATTCCACTGCAGGGATCGATACACGTGAGTCCCATCATGCACTGGGCTATAACACATTTTCTTAAAAACACACAGAAAGCAATTTACAGCACAACAAAAGAGAAGGTGTTAGGCAGGGAACGGCCAGGGAGAGGAGACGCTGCCACTCACAGAGGTGTCGTTTTATTTATTTACACGGCCAGATGTTTAATTCAGTTCAAATCCCATCTTTAAAGTATGGAAATGATCGTATTCCCTTTACAGCCGCTCGCATCTTTAAATGAATTTTGGCAGATTAATAAAGCGGCTCTCCTGCTGAACGAGCCGCAGCCGAGCAGAGTCTTCATTGATATTCTGACAGCGTAGCCAGGAACAAATGGGAACTGCTGTTATTGTTTGGGCTGAGGCCCAAGCTGGACAGTAGCTGACTGTGTAAGTGTCTTTCCTTGAGTGTGTGTGTGTGTTTGTTAAGTCCATACGGACACCAGGGCACACGGACAGCTGGACGTGAGTATTTGGACGACCCCTGCTGAGCCCGGCTCCCTCGCTGTGCTTCTTACTCTGTTATGTTCTCGCTCTCACTTTATCTCCCCTCTCCTCTCTCACTAAACCCAGAGGTAATCAGTGGACCTCGGCAGAAACAGGGCAACCAAGGGCACGGCGAAAATCCAATCAGCCGTGCACACAAACAAACACACTGAGACACACGGGCAGCACACACTGTGCCTGATCTGCCAGGATACACACACGCCTCACACACACACAGATCGACAAAGCTCGCAGATACTGGTGATCAACACGTACTGGATCTCGTCTGCCAGGATGCAAGCATGATCAAAATACAGACGCACACAGCCGATGTGTAGCTCGTTTTGTAGCTTCACTGCTCTTACTCGATTACAGTTCGCTGTGAGGCAGGACTCCCAAGGCAAGAGGAGGAAATGTCAACACATTCTACACTCGACTTTTCTACGGCTCAGCACTGAGGCTCTCGGCCTTTATCCTCAACAGGAGTTCAGGTTGATCCATCAGCGACAACACAGTCAGCCCGATTCATACGACAGCAGCAGCAGTGCGGTCATACACAACGCAATGTGTGTATATATATATTACTTTTAATAACTGCTGCAGCCGTTTGTCAGAGTTTTAAATCCAGCGGCTGCATCAGACCAGTCCTGTGATGTGGCTCTTTAGTTCAGGAGATCAAATTCCACTGTGGATCCTCAGAGTTCTGCTTCTGCACTTCCTGTTTGCTGCAGTAAATTGTTCACATTATCACACTGTCCCTCAGCTTACAGAGGAAAAATTAAACTGGGGTCAGAATTAAACTATACCGTCATAAAACATCAATATCTGTTTTATTGGTCTGAAATAAACAGGGAATTTTACCTTGGTTCTTTATTCACTAGCATAAATATATGTACAGATGCTGTTCCAAAATAAATTGGCTAATATTTAAATAAAAACAGAGTAAATACCCAAAAATTTCCTTATTTAATATTTAATGGCCCATTAAAAGAGAAATCATGGAATCATTTCCCAATCAAATATTTATCTCTGAATAAGTAGTATAAATTAAAAGGGGGGTTTTAGAAAATAACATAAAAAGTCAGTAAGTAAATCCTTTAAAAATACATTATTGAATTCATAAATAAGTAATGGAATATAAAAATCTGCTTACAAATGCAGTTTAAAAGAGGAATAAATAAACTTTTGAATCAGGCGTTAGAAAGGGACAGTTTCTTTTTCCCTTTTGCTTTTCCTATGAGTTATTTGATTGTTTAGATGTTCAGCTGCAGACGGACAGGAAGTATGGAGGCTTTTATTTCTGTTGATTTTTTACATTTGAAGAATCGTCAACATTTACTTTAATTGTATTGGATTTGGCTGCAACGCTGTTTACCCCTGAAACCCCAGTTCAGACTGTGGCAGCAGAGAGACTTTCCCCAGTGAGTGGAAGGGGAAGGAGAAAGAGGCAGAACCATGGCAGCTGGTCTTTCTGCCTCTGCAGCGCTGAGCCTAATGTATCATTTGCTTTACAAGTAAAATGTCTGTTACCTTTAGAGCATGCAGTCTGGCCTGCTCCTCCTCCAGGGCCTGCTGCTTCTCCTTCTCATCCATGCGGCTGAAGGACATGCCGGTGGAGGACAGGGAGGAGACGGCGCTGGACAAGGTGGACGCTCTGCACCGGAGAAAACAGAACATGAGCACATTGATGATAAGCTTTACATCTTAGTTTTGAAATCATTAAAGAGAGCTGTCTAACTGCAGGTGATCAAGATGTCTACCTGGTGTCTGGGTTCAACTCCTTGGTCTTCTTGCCCTCCAGAGAGGCCAGGTGCTGCTCTAAAGCCTCCAGGAGGCTGCTGGGGGCCTGAGGGAGAATGATGGGAGTGAATGAGGAAAATATTCAGCTCAACTTTTAGAAAGATCACTCACTTTCCTCACATATGCACAAAAACCCAACCCACACATACAGTTACACACACAAACAAAGCACCCAGGAGTTAGTTGGTCTCACAGGAAGGTAGCAGAGTGCATCGGGTTCCAAGAATAGCCATGTCAACATGCAGCAAACACTAACAGCGTTAGCAGGAGACTCAACGGAGAGAGAGAACAAAGGAGGAGGTTGAAAGACAAAGAGCGAGGGAACAGGTGGAGTGCGGAGGAGAGGTCGCACCGGGTTCTTCTCCTGAGAAGTCTCATGAGCAGGAGGAGATCATTTCTCCTTCATCTTCCCCCTTGTTGTGTTTTCCCTCTTTGTCTCGCTCACACTGCAGCATCTCAGCTGAACAACAAGTGCGAGGATGAAATGTGGTTTGTCTTTCCCATGTGAAGACGCAGCAGGAGATGGTCCAGGAAGACGTGGGGAACATTGAGACAAAGGGACGTGTCTGAGTAGAGCAGCAGGACATGACACTTTCATTTAGCTGCAGAAAGCTCAGTGGTTGTTGTTTACAAGCTCAACGACACTGCTATCGGCTCTGATCGGAGATATTTGTATTCTCACATGTTAGAAACGTCTTTAACACGCCCTCTAGCTCGCTGTGAATTTTACACAAATTGTATCAATCACATTTCAGAAGCAGGATCCCTTTTTTCCTGTTTGATAAATCACTTGAATAAGATTTTCTCTGTTTTATATCCATGTAGATGACTAAAGTCGAGTTTTATATGTGGCTTTAAAGGCTTTATGATTTTGTGATGAATAGTTTCTACATTGAAATTCTGTTTCCTGTCCGTCACGTGTTAGAGACATCATCAACACGCCCACTAGCTGTGAACCTTCCGAACATTTCCCTTCTGAATTCTCTCCCGGGCTCAATCGAACGTTTTAAAAAAGGGGCTGGCAGGAAAAGTTAGGGAAAATATCTGCAGCAACTAAATCTGTTCATGTTTATTCCGTTTGGGGAAAGAGATTATCCTCTGAACTTTTTACCTTCTCTTAATTACTTGACCAGAAAATAAACAAGCGAGTCCAAGAGTCTCTGAAACGAGCTTTGTTGTGAGATGACATAAGGAAGCAGCATTTAAACGTCAGCTCTAATGTTCTGGAGCACAAGTAAGAGAGACGGCTCCTCGGGGATTCGTTGCTACGCTACTACAGAAAACACAATCCAGCGTCAAACTCAAGATCAGCTCCGATTGTTCCTCAGCGCTCGTTAGGAGCCTCGTTAAAGAGAGAGAAGAGGGCAAGAAGTGAAGCAGCTGCATTGTTGAGTGTAAGATCCTCGGCTCTCTCACTCGTCTGCAGCTTAACACGGAGGAGGGAGAGAAAACGCTCCTCAGCCGAGGAGAGAGGAAATTCTTCCACTGTGAAAATATGACAACGTCACGTCTGTCTCTCCATCCACAAGAATGTAACGTCAGTAGGGCTGCGCACACACACACACACACACACACACACACACACACATTCCCACACACACTTGGGAGTGTTTTGGCTTGCGAGCCCTCTGTGGCTGGCTAGACGGTGGGTTCATGCCAAACTGTTGCCTGGTTGTTAAAGACACAGACTAGCTGAGGAGAAAGAGACACTATTTAACTGTCAGTGGGTTTTTGAAAAGGTGGAGAACAAAGACCTTGTGTGAGTCCGGTCAATATTAGCTCTGACGCACAAAGACACACTTTGCAGGGGAGTCCGTGTTGTGGGCGAACATCTCATCTAAAGATATTGAGCTTGGGTTTCCTTTTTATTAAACAATAATCCCACTGCAGTACTCAGGGTTAGTCGCTATCAAAGCACCTCCACCATGCATGTTGAAGCAATGATGTCGTGCACGGCAAATGTGGAATAAACTAAAAGGAAGGGCTGGAATTTCAATGAGAGTCCAAACCCGGTGCAGAGGTTTTCACATGCAGATGAAGACAGAGGGGCAGAGGGGAGAAGCCTCATTTTCTATTCATGAGGTTTCATGCCCTTTTGCTTGTTGTGTCAGAGCTCTGTGTGTGTCTGTGAGGGTGTGTGTGTGTGTGTGTGTGTGCGCACAACCCGGGGCGAACACATACATATTCTACTAAGTCAACATCATGTCGCTCCACTCTGACAAGAAATAAAAGACAGAAAAGGCATGCCTCTGAGTGTGTCAGGTAGAAGTGTGTATGGCTACACACACACGTACGTGACCACAGGGATGTTCATGCAGGGGGGTGGGTGGGGGTTGGGGGGGGGGGGGGTTAAGCAGGCTACAGGGGGTAAGCAGTACAGTACGTAACCCACCACCTACAAGGTGTGATCCTTTAGTTTTCTGCGACAGGAGGGAGAAGAAGAAAAACGTCCATTTAGCGACAGTGAGTGAGCGAAGACGAGTTCGACAAGCAAACGGTCACAATTCACACAAATGACCACGGTCGAGTTCCACCAGGGGGCAGAGAAGCTCCACAGCTGCCAAATCCACAACGTTACTACCTGTGGTCAACTCATAACCGATACAACTCGTGGATAAATGTGTCAGATGTTACACATTACAGGGTTACACATACCCCAACGCTTGCAAACACATATGTAAAAGGAAATGGACAGAACCTCTGTCAGTACAATGCTAACAAAACGAAGCAGTACCAGTGGAAACCTTAGGGGGCAGCGTAGCCAGTAATTCAAGCAAGGCAAAGAAATTTAAACGATGAATATTTGAGATGAGAATTCAGGAGTTTATAAGATAGAGCGTTTACAAATTATCACAATCTCATCCACGTTCACCATGTTTGTCAGATACCCTCGATTCTTCAGCGCCCTCCAGTGGACGTTTCGCTTAGCTACCGGATTCAAACTATCACGCAACAACAAACCTACAAAGGAGAGTTCCTGGTGTCAGGTTGAATTCTAAACGGCTATTTGTGTGGTTTCAGAAACAGAGCAGTTTAACTTCTCGGCCCTGATGTGCATCTTCATGTGTTCCAGGCTAACCGGGGAGGTCTGTCGTCTCTCTGTGTTCTTCCCATTAACCATTAGGAGGATGAAAAGGAAAACAGGCTTCAAGCGATTCCTCTGAATTCACAACTAGGTAAAAGGGAAACTTTATCCTTGATGATACAAAAAAACAAGACAGAAATTATTCCGTTTATTCCCTCGTAGCGTCGCCGTCTCGTCTTCAAGCCCCTTTGTTGTTGCAATTATTATTTTTCGAGATTCAAGGTCTAAACTAATTATTCGCAGTCGCTCAAGGCTTCAAAACCCACGTGTTTAAACACAGGGCCGACCGAACACAGCTCCGCCTGTTTGTTCAACCCATAATGAGCAGAGAGAAGTGAAATGAGAAGAAGAAAGAGAAAATCAATCCAACCAGAAGAGAGGTGCCTAGATTGGAACAGTTAGATCAGGCTGGACGAGGGGGGGGGCAGATAAGATGGATGAAAGCAGAGAGGGAGCAATGACACCACGCATGTTGTGTTAATCAGGAAGAGGGATAGAAAAAGATGAGCGGGGATCAGAAGGAGAGGAAGAGGAAGTGGAAGGTGAGATGTACACTGACCTGTGAGAGATCTGGGATGTCACCCTGATCTATTCCAACTTGCTGTCATCAAAAAAACAAATCAACAAAAGAAATAAAAAAGGGGGAGAGAGGGAGGTGGGAGATCATGGAGAGGGAAAAACAAATATGAGAAACACAAAACACAAAATAAGGCGAATCGTTACTTCATGCAGCGTCAAACACAAACGACAACAGAAATAAACAAGCAAACGTTGTTTTGACATCTGGATTGGCCGATGAGCCGACCAATCCTCGTGGTGAATGGCGATGACGACTGTTCAGTGAGATGTGTCTGACCAATGAGGGAGAGCGGGTGTGGCAACTGATGACTGATGATGCGACAACATTGAAAACATTCATAACAAAGGGACAACTATAACATTAGAGGAAAGAATAAAAGCATTATGTGTTTCCTTTAAAACTTTTTGGGGAATTATTTTGTCAGGATCTGTAAAAACTTCTGAATCAGGTCAGATAATCTAGACTCCTGATCAGAGTTGAGCTTTAAAAGACCCCGGATTTGTCTTTTATTTTTTATTAAACACTATTGTTTTAAATTCTGTCTTTATAATAGAAAAAAACAACTAAATGGGAGTTCCTCAGAATCTAATTATAAAAGACAAAGCAGCTTGATTGGGGCTGTTTTATTTGAACATTCAGTTTCCTCCGCAGAAAAAGGAAATCAACTACCTCGCGGTTTTAAATCTGCTGAAACAAAGGAGAGAGGGGAGAAGGAGGGCACAGGAGGAGAGGAAGGAAAGAGGGATGATCTGTGGGCACTGGGAGAGGAAGAGCCGCACGAGTATCCATCTTTGTCAGGGGGAGAGGGAAGAGCGAGGGAGAAGAAAGGGATTAGATGGAGGAGTGTGGGGAGCAGGAGGAGAGGGAGCTAACAGAGCGTCTAACCACGTCCTCCATCTTTTTATATATATAGGTGTGTGTATACGTGTGTGTGTGAGTGTTTGTGTGTGTCTCTGTGTGCAGCAAATGTGTGGCATTGGGGGTAAGTCACGTTCTCCTGACTGCACAGAGTACTGCACACATCTATAGAGGCAAAACACACTCTTTAAAGTTGTGTGTGTGTCTGTGTTCACGTATATGTGTTAATTGTGGGTCAATAAATCTGTGTGAGTAAATAAAGGAAAATAAACAACATGTTACGAGGACATTTCCAAATTCCAAACAGCAGATGCTTTTCTTGAAGATTGTTTTTGAGTGTGTGTGTGTGTGTCTGTGTGAATTTGTGTGTGTGCATGTACCTCGGCCACTTTGAGGAACTCTGACAGCTTCGTCATCCTGTAAAGAAATTTCTTGTAGATCTCCAGAGCGTCTTTACACTGGTTCTTCTTCATGTCAAAGTATTTTTCTAGAGACACAGAAAGCAGAGATTAGGATTCAAAATCAAAGAGGAGTGTTTGTGTCTTATCTGTATTGTATTTGCCATATTTTTTAGTAAATAAAGTAGAAGGAGGTAAGTTGGGAAGGAAGGAAGGAAGGAAGGAAGGAAGGAAGGAAGGACCTATCAGTGCATACTAGAAACCGACAGAAGCTTCATGACAGCTTGTCAAAAATTACTGTAATTTATGTTTTGCACTGCTAAGGCAACCAGGCTGTGATTATAAACTGTATGATAGTGTGTGTTTGAATGTGTGTGTGTGTGTGTGTGTGTGTGTGTGTGTGTGTGTGTGTGTGTGTGTGTGTGTGTGTGTATGTGTGTATGTGTGAGAGAGTTACCCAACAGGTTGATGACCCCCTCATTGTAAGCAGCAAACAGCCTTATGGAGTCTTTGAAGAGCAGCATGAAGGCCGAGTTGATCACTCCGTTGGTCAGCTCGTTGGGGTTGGCCTGGGGAGGGGGGAGGGGGCGGGGGGGAGGTGAAAAGGAGAAGAAAAATCTCAATCAAACACAATCTCAAACACACACAAACAAACACACACACACACACACACTCAAGCAGCACACAAAGTAAACACTCCAATGAGATTCATCATCTATTTTATCGCTCTTTGAAGATTGTTGGCACAAACCACAACATACCCACCAATTTCATAATACCTCCCCCCTTATTACACACACAGACGCACACACACACAAACACAGACGCACACAGTCTCCATAACACCCGCCTTATGCTCCAGTGATAAAAGGTTTCAAAATTTGCAATCTGTGGTTTTAATTTACATTTTGATGGGGAAGTGAATCAACCACGACTCCGACAACAAGCATGCATAATGACACACACTCGCACACAAAAACAAACACACGCACACAGTACCTGGAAATCCAGCAGAGCATCGAGCTGGTTCTGGATGATGGGCAGCGTCTTGATCAGCTTCTCTGTGCTCATGGTGCGCATCACTCCGTCAATCCTTACACAACAGGAAACAAAACACACACATGCTAATTCTGCAGGAACCTTGTTTGGCAGAAAGTCGTATGTAAATTGTGTTGTGAATTAAGAAATTCACGACGAAAAGGAAATGAATAAATTAAGAGAAACTAAGGGAAGTAGAAAGAAGAGCGATGTTTTGCATAAGAAAAGCACTTGCACAGAAATGCTAAATCTTTGCTGCGTGAAGTGAAGTTTTCTCGAAGGGCTTCAATGTCGCTCCACAACAGCTGATACTTCTGACATTGAAATGATCTTCACAACACAACCTCCAACTCTCTGTATGCTAAGCTAAGCTAATCAGTTACTAGCTGTAGCTCAGTAAAACTTTTACTTTTCATGCTTTGCAATACTAATGACTTTGAGTCAGTTTACAGCAGGCTGGAGTAAAACAGGAGAAAAGTTCTGTCTCTTCTTTCATAGTCGTGGACGCCTCCTGGTGTGGGGGTGGCGTGTTGTGTGTGCGGCGTCCCTTACCCCCTCTTCATCTTGGTGAAGTCCACGGCCACCAGTCTGTAGGACATGGCCTTCTCGTTCAGGTAACGGCTGTATCTCCTGATGAAGGTGGACATGTCGTAGCCTGAGAGAGAAGGAAGGAGTTTATATGAGACAAGGATTCCTACCACGTGTTTTCAATATTTGAAGAAAAAATAATTGAATACTTACAAATTAAATTAAACAACATTTTCCGTGAGGCAAATACTTCCAGTTTTTTCTTTTTGTTCAAAACAAAATTAAAACCAAATAGAAATTACCTTCCCTGCCTTTCAGAGAGTAGAATGTGCGTGTGTGTGTGTGTGTGTGTGTGTGTGTGTGTGTGTGAATGTGTGTGGTACCTTGCAGAGCACCCTTATCCAGGAAGTTGTTCAGGTTAAACAGAGTGTTTCTTGAGGCCAAGTACTGGATGAAACGCTGTGATGAGACAGAAGAAGAAACAATCGTTAATGAGTCAATTAAATATAAAAAAGCTCAACATTCATAAAACACATTAAAATTGAATCTCTGTAGGCTCCCCTTGTGTATTTGGTATCATACTACCCAGCCTGAAAGGTTTTATTAAGACCTTGAGATTAGTTTTCCATAGGTCTGAACCTGTGGGGTTGCTGGTTTAAAGCCCGGTTTCCTTCACAAAACATTTTGTCCCTGAATTCTCCAGGTCTTGTTATCAGCAGCCAGCAACAACAGAATCTACAGTGGAGATGATACCTGGTGCAGATGTTTACAGACTCAGCTGAGAGATAAGCTCCAGAGTCAACAGACAAGTCAACAGTTCTGTAAAGCTGCATTCAGCTGTGAGACAGATAACAGACCAGCACACCAACATATACACAAAGGCAAAAAAAACTTTGTCCACCTCATTGTTCTTCCCCAATTTTAAAGATAAGTGAGAAGATAAAATTGAGAAGTAAGTAAAAACCAAACACTCACTGTCTGACAGATGGTTAGAGCCCATGCTCATTAACGTGCAGCTAATAAGGACGACCGATATTTTCATCACGGACATAAAGTTAAGTCTCAATTAAAATGCAGCACACGGCGGCGGCGGCAGTGACTCAAACATTTAATGTCCTCAAGATGCTGAGCGGCAGAGGGATGATTGAACAGTCACTTCATGTTCCTGTGTCTCCTCCTGACGTTTGTTTCACTTTGGCTCGGTGCACCGAGGTCAGAGGTCAACTCCAGCGGCCTGAAGAGCTGCTCAGTTCAGGTTCTAGCTCTTGAACAACAGCAGGCAGGCGGGGGGGGATTTAACCCCCTGCTGTGGTCGATGGTTTAACCTCTGCTTGCATCACCTCAGGCTGGGTCGCCTGGGTTTAAACATTAACTGATCTCCTGCTGGTTTCTTCACAGTCACTTATTCAGACTCTTTCTGAGTCACAGAGCTGCTGAGGAAGAGGAGGGAGCCGCCAGAACTAAATTCATTAACCTTTGGGAAGACCGGCAGCACAATATTATATATTATTATGTAATGACCCCTTTAAACGTTCATGGCTTGTGATGAAAGATACAATCAATCCGTTTATATTTAAACCTTCTTGCATTCTGTGTAAAGTAACTTTACTCTCCAGACAACTCATTCTGCATACGGGAAAGTTAAACTTCACCTAAACTCTGTGTCTACATCTTTTCCTTCACCTTTCCTGACACGTGCTCAGAACAACCTGTTTTCTACCTTTGTCTCCTATAGGGTTGTTTCTCTTATAGAGTAGTTTTTCTTTTTGGCCTTGTTTGAGAGCACTCCAGTATTAATATATTAATGATGCTCACAGCTTTACTTATTCACTTTCTCAAGCCCAGAGTTTCCTGGCTGGAGCTGCAGACTCAGGATGTATTCAGACCTCTGGGAGGGAGCGGGTCCCCGAGCAGGTGCCGGTAGCTCGTCGGGTTTCTCTTACTCAGTCTCTTCGTCTGTCCAGCAGAGATGGACTCTCAAATCTGAGGCGGCTAACAGCGATATGGACGAGCACGGCAATAAGGCTCAGCTGAATGAGCCGGTGTGTGAAAACAAAATAAAAGAACAAGCTGCGATGGTCTCAGCAGAGTTTATGGGATCGGTGTAATAAGAACTTCAAAAGGCCTTGGACTGTGCTGTTAGACTAATGTAGAAACTCGACATGCACCCGGACAACACGTCTACAGGGGAGTGGTACTGTGCTGCGTCCCCCAGGAAGGTTGTGTGTTCATCCACGTCCACTGGGTTGTGTGTTGGTCATGAGACAAACACTAAGAACGCATTTCAATGAAACTAGGACGAAAAAAGGACGGGACTTTATACAGTAAAAGCTATTTACTTCGTAATACATCAAGATATGTGTTTTCCTGATGAAGAGTAGTATTTTTAAGTACACATAAGTGCCTTCTATGTACTCACAGCTTACTGATCAGGGTGCAAACCATTTGCAATAAGGATCTCTAGGAAATCTGAGTGAAGTGCAAAACTATTAAGGGGGGGGGGGGGGTAGAGACAAGACAGGAACTCTAACTGAAGAGACTTGACACTTCACCTTGACTCTGTCTCTGAAGACTGGACCCTGAACTTTTAGTTTTGTCTCGTCTTCCTCACGTCGCTGAACAGCAGAGAGCTGTGAGCTGTGGGATAAGTCTTGGCCACCATCCATGGCTATGGGAACTCAGGCCTCAGGCTTCCCAACAGCATCTTAACGTTAAGGCTGTCTCTGTCCAGCTGACTTAAAATGATCTGAGATTTGCCAGTTTGCCAATTCCCGATCTGGCAGAGAACCAAGCCACACTGGCTGGTTTGAGCTTCTATGAATGTGCGTCTGTGAGCACAAATACGCTTGCGGGCATGTGTGTTGGATTCAGCTGCACTGACACGTTTCCAAGATCTCTGGGACTGTTTAAAAAAAGGAAAGAGAATGTGGTTTTGTTCTTGCCCTTTTTCTTGTGTATGTTTAAACAGTGGAGAAAAACTGAAAGTGTTCACGCCGTCACATGCAGGGATTCCAGCTTCCAACTGTGGACAGGAAATGAGTTGCTTAAAAAGCTGAATACGGGTGGCTAGGATATCATTTTGAAGTCATAGATGGAATTGTAAGTTTTATGTTGAAATGAAGGTTTGGTGCACTGAGGATAGAGGTGAAAATTAATCCTCCAGGGGGTAAATATAAGCAGGGTGGAAGCTGTTGTGATACTTCTTGTCTATGGGTTTAAGTTTTAAGGTGGGAAAGTCATTATGCTTTTGGAATTCATAATTGTCAACATGAACCCATGTAAAGAAAGACAAGATGGTAACGGATAAACAGGGGAAAGAAGGGAGAGACGGCAAAAGACAAAAAAAACAACTGAAAAGCACAAACTCCCTAAGCTCCCTCTGCCTCTTCCTCATCAAAAGTCCATCAGACGAAAGCCTGAGTTTCCCCGCAGCCTCAGATACAGAGGCACAGAGAACCCACACAAAACGCATGGATATAGTTGAAAAGCAGGAAATCTATAAAGGGGCAGAAACACTCGGCGCAGAGGGAGAGAGACAGAGAGGGAGACTCAGAAACCCGCTGAGCCCGAGATTATTCAGAGAAGACGTTCCAAGAAAAAGACGCTATTCTGAGAAGACGATTTTGACAAAAGTGGTAAGAATAGAGACGAGTGGAAAGGAGGAGCGATTGAGGAGACGTGGAGAGGTGGAGGGGGACGAGACAGAGTAGAGGATCGGCTCGGCTCTTCAAATTATTCATGTTAGCATATTGAAGAACAACCTCATGTATTATTGATGCATTTAGACCCTGGCTACTCCCTCTACCTCCTTCAACAAGGATACATAGGTATAGAGCATCCTTCAATCATCCTCTACCTCCTTCAACCTCAACAGGGAGAAATAGCTATAGAGCATCCTTCAATCATCCTCTACCACCTCCTACCTCAACAGGGAGACATAGCTTTAGAGCATCCTTCACTTATCCTCTACCTCCTTTTACCTCAACACGGAGACATAGCTGTAGAGCATCCTTCAATCATTCTCTACCTCCTTCTACCTCAACAGGGAGACATAGCAATAGAGCATCCTTCACTTATCCTCTACCTCCTTTTACCTCAACAGGGAGACATAGCTTTAGAGCATCCTTCACTTATCCTCTACCTCCTTTTACCTCAACACGGAGACATAGCTATAGAGCATCCTTCAATCATTCTCTACCTCCTTCTACCTCAACAGGGAGACATAGCAATAGAGCATCCTTCACTTATCCTCTACCTCCTTTTACCTCAACAGGGAGACATAGCTATAGAGCATCCTTTACTCATCATCTACCTCCTTCCATGTATTTCTATCCAACGTGCACAAGTTGGTGGTTTCTCTGAGCCGTGTTGTCAGGTGATGTTGAGGCTGGAGAGCTGCTGTTTCTACTGTAGGATCTAATTGATTGTTTGAAATGATTAATTGATGTATGAAAAGTAAATGTAA
Organism: Platichthys flesus; assembly: GCF_949316205.1. Lineage (NCBI taxonomy): Eukaryota > Metazoa > Chordata > Actinopteri > Pleuronectiformes > Pleuronectidae > Platichthys > Platichthys flesus. Next base: position 14,368,788 of record NC_084968.1, read on the forward strand.
ACGATATTATGACTGGTTTTTATGCTGATTTATTTCTCCTTCACACAGGAAATGACAGGTTTTACATGACCAGATCTGTGTGGTCAGTTCTATCCACAGACTTTTGGTCTGGGGCTATTTTAATGGTCCATGCTGGCATGGCTCTCTGCTTCCAGTTACGGTTGAATGGCCCTGAATTTAAAAGCAGAAGAACAACACCCATGATAAATTCAGTTTACTGATGAGCCATAGACGGAATAAATATAAATCACCCAATAGCTAAAACCATGAAGCAGAAATACAAATCTACAAAGCCTGAGAAGCAGAAGCACATGATCTGTCCACAGAAAGCTCCTCTCGCTGTCACCACATCTCTTCCTCCCTTTGGCTCTAAAGAACATCCACAGCCCGGCCTGGTTGGTAAACATGACCTCACGTTGCATTATATCCTGGAACCTGAGCCAGTTACCGCTCAGCTCCCTTTGGACCTGCCGCCATGTCCACACAGCCGCTGAACAACAAGCTCCACCAACAGGAATTATTGATCCTGGTTGTGAAATTCTCTGTTAGCGTTCAAATAGCTGCAAGAAATGTGGAATCTGTGTTCTTGCTCAAGGACACTTCAGCACGGAGCAGGATCTGTTTACAGGGGAATAAATTGGGGTCAATTGGGTTTAGCTATCTTCAAACAGGGGTTCAGAGAGAATTCATTTTTCTTGGCTGCAGTGCTCGACTTCACTTTCCCTCGAACGCACACACATGCACAGAACCGTCAGAACCGACTGCAAACCGAGCTCCGCCGAGGAGGTGATGACTCACAGCAGAAGAATGAGTCGTGATCGGACTGAGCTGAATGGAAGCAGCTCTTATGCAAGCAGAGAAACGCACAGCAGGAAGCTGACGCGTGGATAGATGCACACACAGATCGCCTGGCCTAATTTCTGCTTGGGTTTCTCCCTCCTTGTTCCCTTTCTTCTTCTTCCTCCTCCTCCTCTTCCTCCTCCAGATGTAGTGTTTATTCTCCTTTTACGCAATCAGACATTCAGCCCTTAAAATCAATTTGTGTGTGAAAGAAACAAAACTTGGTGGATTTCACATCTACATTTAAAGGCCTGCGAGATGACTGCAAATCCAGCTTTGTGTGTGTCTGTGTGTGTGTGTCTGTGTGTGTGTGTCTGTGACTACAAGGTGACAAGGCTAATAGCGTGTGGGCTCCTGCTCTCCGGGGAGCAGTTGCATCTTGCTGGTGGATGAGTGTGGCTGTGAGGTCAATGATCTAGACAAGCAACATGAGTCATCAATTGAGACACACATACCCACACACTGAGTAGGTAGTATGTACTAGTACAGTTTTCTCCCTGTACTCTGATGCTCATCATATCTACTCGCACACAACTGAGGGAAGCTACACAAGAACAGAGTCAGGTTCTACAGACACGTCCTCCAGCAGCGAGTGAATCAGACCCAGCTGTGGGAAAACTGGTTGAACATCTAACCAACAGTTTGCAGAATGAAGTTTTTGACCTTTCTATCAAAGTATTTCAAAAAGGAGTTACTGAGTTTGAATTACTTTGGGGCATTTGGAGTTCTGAAATTAAAGGTCACAAACATTTCCTGCACATAGTCGATGTTGGGTCACTGGAGCCTCTCCAAACCTTGAATGTGAGGAGATCAGTGTTAGAGAACATCTGGTTCTATGGACATGTCTGATAAACGTATAGGAGCCACAAAGTTTGAAGTTCTTCTGTTCTGGTTGTTCACACATTTGTTTTTATGTATTCATAAGGGTAATCATCCAGAGGCGGACTTGTCTTCCCTTTAAATCACTTTTAAACAGATCACATGCAGTGAATCAGCTAATTGTAATGATTCCAGTTCAGTTGTGTGGAGGAGTAGCACCAGCAGAGGTAATTACAGTTGTACTAATTGAACAGGCAACTTGAGGAGAGGCGAGTGGAAGAAACGACTTCTCAAAAGCAGTGTCACCTTTAGAATAACAAGGAGCCAGATGCTTCATGACAATAATAGATAAAGAAATACAACAAATCTTTATTCAGTATGATGCACAGCATGGTCAGGGACATTAAAAGCCGTCTTCCTCCCATTTTGATTCATTCATATTTGTTCTACATTATGGGTTGTGAAAGTCACCTGGCTATAACTAAGCCACGCCCCCTCTCAGTTACTCTCGCTCTGGCACATTTAATACTCAAAATGCAAATGTTTTGAAACTGTGTGTGACTGATTTGAGACGGAAGTGGACAAAAGCAGCTTCTCATTTCTCAGCACTAACTCTATTTTGTTAGTTAACTGCTCTTTGGCCTTTTTAACATCTTGAGTATTGTGTTGACTCCAGTGCTGCTCACAGCCCGTCAACGTGGAGCAAACCCACGCTTGACCGAAACTGCCGCACCTAGTTATGGCTGCTTAACTACCACTGAACAATCGCTGTTGTGGGCAGAGGTTTGATAACAAATCTCATTAATGTGTCAGCAGATACTTCAAATCAATAACCAGCAGACGTGAGAGAAGCAGCAGCAGACATCCCCGACCGGGAGAATCTCTTAAGAGCTCGTTGGAGCCGGATGGTTTCTGGATGAGTGCGCCTGCTGAGCTCAGTCGGACCAACACACACGTTTTACTTTCACCCATTTATCACAGAGATGCAGACAATTCACTGCAGTTGGGGGAAATTGTGTATCAGCCTGAAGGGGTGGGTTGTGGAGTTTGTAATTTGTAGATATGACGCGACTGACCAAAACCTCAACCCTGATCTCAACCAAGACCAATCAATGGATTAACTCAACCACAATCCACATCTCAACCCTTCCTCTGTTGGCTGTGCGCTCTGTGAATGCTGTTCTAGAATTAAAATCTTGGGAGTATACATGTGTTTAAGATTATAGAGAAGAATATCTGAAGATTCCTATTGTCTCAGGTCTTTTTTAGGGATCTCATGATGATGTTTTGCCTCGATAGGGACCCGGGCTATGGTTCCCATGAAGCCTACTGGTCCTGACAAGGTCAATGAGAAACACACACTGTTCATGCAGTATCTGCTTCTACACTAATCATCTTTATGTTTGCCACAGCAGCAGCTGATAGGAAGCACATGTGTGGTGACTGTTTGTGTGTGTCTGTGTGTGTGTGTGTGCGTGTGCATCCAAGCTTGTCAGATAATCACAAGTGACCCCTATTAGAGTCAGGGTGACCTCTCACACACACACAACATCCTCCCTCTGACACACAGCTCGAGTCAGCACTTTTAGACAATCTGTCTTTTAGCATTTTTTCCCCCCCCGATTTCTCCTCTTCCTCCTTTTCTCTCCTCCTCCCTCGCTCACCCTATCGTTTCTTAAATCTGAGTGCTTCAGTGACATCAAGGAGACAAATGGGCCGTTTGCTATCTGGGACACTGGTGTGGCAGCGAGATGGGCTGGGTGGGGGGGGGAGCAACACACACCGCAACGCCACACTGGCCTAAAAGCACACAAACAGTGTCGTCTCTCTCTCTCACACACACACACACACACACACACAACACAAACCTTACCCTCCCTGTCTCTCTCGCTATCTCCTGCACACACAGAAAAATAGAAAAGCGGTGTGTCCTGCTACCATCAGCACTTTCACCGGTGTCCTGGCCAGACCATCCCTGTCTCCTCTCATGTCCTCAATGACTCTCACACCGACTCCTCTCTTCCTGCCCCACTCCCTCTCTCTCCTCCTCCTCCTCCTCCACTCATCCCCATCATCTTTCTCTCTCACTCAGTCCGGTTCCTATTCATCCCGAGTCTCGGCTCTCTATTATGATTCCTGACGCACAGAGGTGAAATCAGTCAGACTGTAATTTTCTCCCGCTGACACGACTGCCTCGGTCCTGAGGACGACCGTGTGATGGGCGGTCTTTGGAGCACTTGATGTCCTCGAAGACAAACTGCCAGAGAGGGTTTCACAGGGCTGTGTTACAGTGTACATGTGGTCTGGCAGACCTGTGGGCTGCGACATTCCTCCAAGTCACAGTGAGATGAGGAAAAAATGAAACTCGGAGGGTTACTGGGAAGACTGGTCATCTGTGAACCAGTGAGGGCTGCAGGGGTTTGACTATCTGCTTTTTTCACATATTCACGGGAGAGAAAAGAAGCCGGGTGTCCAGCTTCCATTTGAACAAGTGCTTTTAACCTTCCAGAAATCAATGTTACAATAACTTTGACTTCTGTACGACCCCCGTTCTGCCTCTCACTTGAACATGTGTCGTCCTCCCCTCCTCTTGTCCTCCATTCTTGTAATTCTCCCCGTTTCTCTGGAGTCCTCACTTCCTCTCTCTCTTTGTACGGCCTCCTTCAGGGAAACAGGCTGGTCAAAGAATCCAAGCGCTCCTGGGAGAGACACCCAGCGGCGTCCCTATGGGGGGGGCGACGAGTGCTGTGGCTGAGAGAATGGCTCTCGCGGCCATTGTCTGGGGTTTCCTGCTGGATTGTTTTTGGTACATATTGGGCCTATCACACAAAGACTTGGAAGCAGAGGCACATGCTGACTAATGATAACAACTGAGACAATGGCTGCACGAGGAGCCAGGACGAAGCACTTCTCACACCCCGGGCTGGAGAGACATTCAGGCTGCGTCCACACCACCGAGCTTCAGATCTAAAATGAGTCAGCGTGGCTACGTTTGAGTCTCCTGTCCACGTTTAAACTGACATTTTTGGGGGAAATTAATCTAGTTTTGTTTTAGTTTGAAAAACCCAGGGCTGCATTGATTCTTATCCTTCACAACTCGAGGTACGTAGAAAGCAGGACATGACTCTCTGCAGACATTGAATGCGGAAAGTACTGTTCCTTGTTGGTAGAATTTTCTGCAATCTGCTTCCTGTTAACACCTGCATATCGTATGTAAATAGTTCTAATTTTAAATCAATGTCTTCAGCTGTTAATTAAACGTAACCCTTTGTTAGTCTACAACATTCAGAGCCTTCATGAATGAGAACAACCTGCAGAGACTGAAGCAAACACTATAAGTGGCTTTGTAGCAGAACAAGTGAAATCATGATCAGAGATATCGACTGACTCCTGATCAGCGTCACTGGGGACTGAGCCAGGATTGCTTCTTGGCAGGGAGGAAAAACCTGGGGCTGAAGAATTGAAGCAGTATCAATACTGGCCTGTCAACTGTTCTCTCTCTCTCTCTCTCTCTCTCCCACTCGCACAAAATGCAATATTACTCTAATCACAATCTCAAGCCCTTCAACAAATACGGCGACTGAGGCATAAAAAAAAAAGGTATTAAACTTAATTCACCTGCTATTTGCTCTGAATGGTAAATTCTCACATTCGAATTCAAAGCGAGGGCTGAATTTATTACCACGAGCAGAAGATTGAAGTGGGCTGCATTTAAAATGACTGTATTTTGCTGACATCCAGACCAACTTACAATAAATGCAACAGTGGACAAAATGTTTATATATTACAGTCTGCAGATTTACATTCAGCTGTTTACTACAGACTCGCAAGAGACACCGAGCTGAGAGAGTGTTTAACCTAATCTACATGATTTCCAGAAGGATAAATATATATATTTATGTTATTCATTATTATTATATTTGAATTGAACCAACAGCCCTCAGGACACATTGAGATTCCGCTTCCTGTTGAGCTCTTCAGGGCTGAGTTAAGGCAGTGAGATCAGAGAGAGCAACATCTCATCACATCACAAGTGGGTGACACAGATGGAATATGACACACAGCAGCTTTCAGATTCAACTATGTAAACACTAAAAGCAATTTCTCTTCAAAAGCCGCGTCCATCGGTCACTCCAGCTCGTGATGAACAGGCAGCTCCTCTGATTTAACTGGATGAAAATGTTCTTTACTACCGGAGCGTTCATTAGACAGAGCACAAGGTCGTCTTCAGTGAGGGAGCCGAGCTGGAACCACTCGGCGTGTTGATCTGAAAGGGAGTGTACAGTCTATTGACCCCGATTCTGTGGGGCTGCGGTTTCTAATTTTACGGGCAGATTTCTCTGCACTCTGACTATAATGGATGTGGCGGCCATGAGGGAGCGGGGACACCTGGCCACCGAGCCCCCGTCAGCACCACTGCTCCGACAGGCCTGATGAATGCAGGCGGATGAGCACGCACACACACACCAAACACACACTACATCCGGATACACACCGCTTGTACAAGGTCTTCTTACACACTGTACGTATTCCTTGTAGTTTAAAATCAAACTAAAACACTGAATGTTAAATGTTCATTGCACTTGAATTATTAGTAGTGGTATAAAATGTAAATCCCTGGATTATTAACATGATTATGCTAAAACTACTAAGCTGTGGCAAAGGAAAAAGGATAAACGGGGGATTCAAGGACTCTTTCCACTTTCTTTAAGGTGGTGAGCCGAGGGCGTTAGCAGAGCTACTTGAGCTGTTGGTAAATCCGTCAGGTCGAACATAAAAACAAGATAATCTCACACACTTCATCTCGTCTGAGGAAGTTTAGACTAATGCAATAACCTCTGACCCAACCAGAAGGAAGTGTTGTGTAATATAGACACAAGTGATCCACACTTCGAGGGAAGTGGTGCTTCCTCATTTCAAAGGAAATGAAAAGGAATGTGGCTCAGGGTGTGTCAGCTCTTGGGTGTGTTGGATTTCAGAATGTACGTACAAGAAGATACAGTCGTTTGGTATCTCAGTATCAGTACATCATTTACAGTGGAGATAGTTTCAGGGGCTTTTTGAAAGAGAATTTATAAATACTTTGGGAAATGCACTAAATCACTTCTTCTTAGCAGGAGTAACATGAGAAAGGTCTTGTTCAGGTTTCACCAACGTAGTACGAAGACTGAAAAGAGAAGTAAAACACCAGCTACTGGATCGAGATTCATATCTGTGTACAGACGTGAAAGTGGCATCAATAATCTTCTTATTCAAACTCTATGCAAGAAGCAAACAATCGTAATTTCCTATACGTCAATCTATTCCTGTAAATTCCCTTATCCCTCTCTGAATTGATCTGTTCCCTCATTTTTCAAAGGGTCCACTGAACTGTTGCATATAAATTGAGACGTTTTGCAGACGAGAGGTTCTATCAGACCTCTTCATGAAAAACAGCCCGACGTGTGGCAAAGCTCACAATTAATAAAATCTCCAAAGTTCTCCCAAACACAGCAGGGAGAGTTTGAATTTCAATTTCCAATTATTGTCTTTGAACGGCTGCAAATCCGTGGAGGGGCCGTGTTATTCTTCTGGGTCTGAACCATGTTTTCATGAAGTTCATTTGTTTGATCATTCATCTGCTTCCGTCCTTGTCCCCCGTCTCACTCGCTTCCAGCTCGTTCTGAGCTAATTAAATTTCTCTGCGCTGCAAAGCTCCTTCGATTATTCCTTCCACGTGTCCAGTGTGTACGTTGTGCGAGTCTGTGCGATGCTGACATGATTTTAAAACCCAAATGTGTAAGTATCATAGTATTCATGTCTGTGTTTGGGAGAGTAATAAAGTAACGTAATGATGCAGTTTTCATTCACTGCCACGAAGGGCTTTGTGTCTGAGTGTGTGTCTGTCTGTGTGCGTCTGTCTGTGTGTGTGGCAGCCTCCTACCTCGTTGCCGTACATCATGAGGTGGTGGGTGGTGATCAGGGCTTTGAAGACTACCACCCAGCTGGAGTTGGCTGTGCGCTCAAAGAGCGTGTCCGCCAGCTGGGGAATGTTCACGTTCATCTCATTGGTGCAGTGGATCAGATCTGGAAACAAAGAGAAGTGGTGAGGAAAACTTTTTACAAAGTTTGACAACAACAGCTAATCGCTTTTCACACAGAATAATGCAGACACACCGGTTTACCAACAGACCAACACAGCACACACACAGACACACACCTCGGCTGAATGTTTGACAGGAGACGTGATGGTGTTCCAGCGTTTCTTTCCTCCAGTGGGTTATATTCATTGTTTGTGAATATAAAAGTTAAAAAAGCCAAAGTCTGAGGTAAATCTTCCAAATAGCCGATGAGGTAAGAAATCCTTCTTTGAGCATAAACATTTATCATGTTTAGTTATTCTCAGAAAACACTGAATCTGGTGAATAGTGAATTGTATTTAACGAATATATAAAATTCACTTGTGGGCACTTTATTAGGAACACCTGTATATCTAATGCAATACAACAGCTAGGTACTTTAACAGGTTTAATCGATTCTATGACACAAAGACGGGACTAGATGTACGTACAGTATAAACACATCTTCACAACAAAGACACTTGGAAAAAGAGTAATGATTAGAAACCCTTACAAATGCTGATGTCTTGCATTCACCCCCAAAAAATCTATTTCAGAGACGACAAGAGGCTTTTTTTACACGAATGAAACACTAGAGCTTATTGAGCAATCAATGTAAAAGCATTACCCAGAAACCCTCTTTAATTCACTACCACTGGACTTAATGCTGGCGCTGCCTGATGCGATCGGACCAGACACCGTTCTCTCCACTTTACTTGAGATGGATTCAAATGGATTCTTGTTCGGCTCCTGCAGCTCATTGTAAAGATTCAGTGTCTTCACTCACAACATGTAACACACACCGCGGTCCTCTCGAGCACACACATCAATACACACACAGCTAAATTGATCATTCACACCAGATATCAGGCTTTTTCTCTTTTTTTGTTTCATTTCTCTAGAGCCCTCCATCTTTCTCTCTCCCTCCCTCCCTCTCTCCCACCATCCAGCTCATCTCCCTGCTCTTTGTTCTTCGCCACAGGACGTTACGAGTTGCCGGCTCTCACACCTGGAAGCTACACAAGCAGCTTCTCATTAGACTTCTGGAGGATGGTAGCGGGGGAGAGTCCCGTTGGGAGACTTCATCATCATCATAATCAGGTGCTGGTGCACACGCTCATTCAATAAAGCACCGCCATCGCTCCTTCCTTCACTCACTTAACGCATTATCTCCACAAAGCACTTGCGTACACACAAACAGCACACTTCCACTACAGCATTATTCTCAACTTCCATTGAAAGTGGACCTCAACCCAAACCCCTTCAGATTGCATATGAACCCATTAGGTTGTTTTCTGTTTCTTGTTTTTTAATTCCACATCCTAACACCTGCCCTGTTCACTTACAACAACCACAGGGGTCAAATACAAATCTGTGCCTACACAACACCAGCCTGTGGTTAAATGCATCATCTCTTAACCATGTACCCAAAAAGAGGAAACAGAAAATGTGCACACACACACACAGAGATCCGAGGCATCAGGCCATTTCATCAACACAAATGCCTGTGGAGTAATGTACAGTGCATTACAGCACAATACATCCACTCAGCCGTGTGAATGACAGTCCACCAGAGCAGCGTTTAGCAGCTAACCCTCTGAATTGCAGCATAAATCACAAACTCTCATGTCTGCTGGGAAACGTTGGATCCGTGTGAAGGCATCAGCTCGTTGGACGAGTCCCTGCTCCGACTGCTAACCTCTCTCTCTGCAGCTCGTTTCCCCCCCACTGCATCGTTGCATGATATTATTAACACTGATTAGAAACAATTAATGTCGCTGAACTGGAAACGAGCATTAGGAGCGACTGGTGGCTTCTGGTAATGAATCTGTTGCCTCGCTGGCGTTTCTATTTTCAATCTTACCATTCCATCTCTCTCTCATTTCTGTTGCTACCTTTTCTCTTCTCTCTCCGTCTGTCCATCTCGCCTTCTTTTGAACCGGCCCCATGTTTTTCATTAGGTCTGGAGGGTTGTGTACAGAGAACTAAGAGAGTGTGTACGTATGTGTGGGAGTGATAATGTAAAGGGGACATGTGCTGACTGAATCAGGCAGAGTGTAAAGCATTAGAAACCACTGATCCTAGACCAGGGGAGAGAAGGGGAAGGCGACGCAATTGAGTGAAACATATGGCACAGTAAAGAAGGAGGGTGAGGGAAAGATAGAGAGAAATGGGAGTAAAAGAGAGGGGGAATGGTGAAGGATAAATGAGAGCGAGAAGAGAGGAAAAGACGAGTGGTTAGGAATAGAGGGGAGAGGAGTAAGAGATGGACAAACCAAAAGAGATAATGAGACATGAGGGACATGAGTGTCTCTTCATCCAGACAATTTGCAGGGATCCACACTCTCTCTCTCTCTCTCTCTATCTATCTCTCAATAAGCCTCCGCCAGCCTCCCTTCATCTCTCCTGTCTTTCCTGGAGTCGCCTTCAGCAGAAACAGGTCTGAGGATGAAGGGGAGTTCTTCTTCTACACACCCTGAGCAATTATTCTGGCCACAGAAGGAAACAAATACACATGTTTCCGTCCAAAGGTTCTGACCGACACCTCATTGTGCATTAGAGAGACACTTTATTGTCTTATTTACCTCAACTGTGGAAGGTAGTAGTTATTTTTAAAGGCAGGATTTCCTGACATTTACCAGAGGGGCTGTCGGTGAGGAGGCAAACGTACGACACGGGCGCTGAAAACAAAAAGACTCTTTACTCTTTGTTCACATAATGGGACAAATGATTAATGAGGAAATTGAATTAAACTACTCATGGAAACCCTTGAGCATTTGGCATTTCAGAAAGAGAAGATAAGGAGGTTTTTCCAGAAAGAAAACTGCAGCTAAATATCGAACAATCCAGGGAGAAGGATCTATAGATCTGAGATTCGTCCCTTCACCCACTGCCATCGGAGTCTGGACCCAAACAAAGACTTATCAAATGGGTCAGAATGAAATATAACACAGGGCTTCTCCTCTCCATTACATCTCCTCATCAAATCCAAGAGGTTGTTGGTGCCTTGTACAAGAAATCATCAGTGTGACTAACAGAAACACACACACGAGTAAATGTGATCTCATTCCCAACAGTGGCTGTCTCTGTTCCCGTCTAATCTGAGGACCATTGTTACTGCTGGTGCGTTGACCTCTGCAGCCTTTGATTGGACGACAATAGACCAGACACTTCCTGGTACCGAGGGACCAGTGTGAGCGCTGGAGGAAACCAGAACCAGTAGGTGAGGAGGGAGTGTGATGCTGGGCGAGCATGCAGGGACACAACTCAGGAGAGCCAGACGGCAATTTATCAATTTACTTTAACACAGTGGCTGTTTCTGTGAGTTGGTGTCAGCTGTGCCAGAAAGTAAGCACCTGCTAACCTGAGCGTGAGTTACTGCCTCTGTGTGTGTGTGTGTGTGTGTGTGTGTGTGTGTGTGTGTGTGAGTGTGATTGTGTGTCTGTGTGAGAGAGAAAGCAGGAGTTAAGATCACACTGAGGAAGGAAAGGAGGGAGGTGGAGAAAGAGATGACATCTGGCCCAGCTGGATACCTTCTATCTCTCCTCTTGTTTCTTCATCCACCTATTTTCCCCCACATATTCACCTGCTCCCAGACACACACACACACACACACACACAAGCACACACACACTGATTCTCGATCCACTTTAATCTCCTTCTTCATCTCCTGTGATCTGCAGACAAACTCACTTCCTGTCCCTGACTCCATTTCCCTCCCTCTGGTGCAGGTTTATATTCTGCATCACAACAGACTCACAACTTTGTCGTCAGTATGAACTTCTTCCTTCTCTAGATCTCCTTCATTCAACCACACAGGATTAACTCCAGTAACACAACACAATGCTGCCAAAACGGAAGAACACCCCATGAAAAAGTCATTGTTTATTAAATGCACCAAGGATTTTCACCATTAATATGACAACAGATTGTTTAGGTGACACCATAGAGACTGGTGTTGTTATCACTTTTAAATTTGGCATCAGCTGAGATTGACTCTGGCACGTCTGTATCATTGGAGAGGATTTCCCATCGAGAGGCGACACCAGGATTTGTAAAGCGGGATCTAGATAATTCAACAAGCCTTCTGGTGGGACGGGGGGGGGACGGGGGGGGATTAACGCTGAATAACAGACTTGCGATCAGCTGCTCAATCCCTCACTTAGCATCTTTTAAACCTCGGTCAGACACAAAGGGACGTCAGCGCCCGACTCTCCAGCCTCGTCTCTCCAGGGACCATGAAGGGGCCGCTCAGTTTATCATAGCTGAAATTCCTGAGCCTGTGAAGAAATCTCAAAAATCCAAACGCTCTGAAGGAACGCATGACCACCGATGTAATCTCTGAACTTGTGACCTTCCTGCTAAAGGATGCTCTGATACTGATAAGGACGCAACACTAATTCTCTTCACTTAGTTTCTCAGCTACTTTCTCACATATACACAATCATGATTAATATTTGTATGACTTGGGGATATATCCGATAAAATTACAGTTTTAAAGAATGATTTATAATTTAGGTTGATTCCTCTCAAACTTTGTTGGGTTGGAAGATTTTGGCAGAATTGATGCTGCCTGTGAAAGACAATCGAATCCCTGGAGAAATGTCTTTAAAGCCAGAATCACTTCTCCATTAACCTCTTCATTGACCGACTCCAAGCAGGGGTTTTTTGGACTGCAGCTCAAATTAAACAAGCAATAACCTTGGACTCTAAAACAACTACCATGAGCAGTTTCGCTTAGTCATTGAGAAAAACTACTTGTAGATTAATGAATAGGGGGGGGGGGGGAATAACTGCAATCCCACTCACATGAGTAACAACAGTCTTTTGTGCGAGGGGAATGTGTACATGTACTACAACCGTTACTTTCATGAATATCTGTCCAATAACGGCAGATCTTCCCAGACCTGGAAACACCTCAAACATTCCCAAACTCGTAATAATCTGAAATGGTGACTGACCGACTGATACCCAAATACACAATGATTCACTATCCACACTGAGAATGTGTCTGTGTTTGTCCACATTACTGAACATGACACGTGCCGAGAGGAAGACTTGAAGGATGATGTTCATCAAGGTTTGATAACACTGCTAACTGAACAAGAGCTAACTGACCTTCATTCACAATCTGCACAGGTACCGAGCACTAGGGGGATGCACACAATAACAGACACCACACAGATGAGAAGCCAGACACACAAGGCACCGGGGGGGGGGGGGTCTCCGGCCCCAATCTGTTAAAGATTAACGCTCTGCAGTATCAGCACCTTGTCTGGCATGTATTAGTAATCTCTTTCTCTGTCTGTCTGTCATTCTGTTGGGGGACTGCAGAATTGGTCCGCCTGAAAAGAGGATTCCCGGTTCCTCCCCCCCCTCCCTCTTTTGTTCTCCCCCGTCGTATGAGAATTGTAAGCCTGGTAAATGTTCTCTTCGTGGTTTGCTTTACAATCTCAAAAACTCCAGCAGAACCTTCCTGAGAATGTGAAGGTGTCAGTCTGGTTTTGTAGTGTGGACGGGGGGGGGACGGGGGCACCTTCACAGACATTGTGTCACACTCAGTTCTTTCCATGACGGCTCACTTCACTGCCAATATAGCCTATCCCATAATAGATGTCATTGATTTGCATGCATGTTTAGATAGTCAGATGACTGCCCAAAAATAAAATGGTCATTTGACTGTAGCACAGCAACATATGATTATAACCTACACACAAAGATCACCATTTTATTCTCAAGCCGTTTTCCTTATCACAAAATTGGACAAAGGTGAATGAAAATGTTTATAATGTGTTTTCTACAATGTTAAATGACTAAATATTAAATATAAAGTTATGGAACAAAGGAGGTTACAATACATGTGATGCTTTCCTGTTGTAGTTTTCAATATCAGGAGCCGACGCCTCAGTTCTATGAAAACAGAAACTAAAGAATATCTCGAAGTGGAGGAACTGGTTTTTCCATATCAGTGAGGAGAGCTGTTCAGTTGTATAGAAGAGTTTTTACATTAAATATATATTTATATGTTGTTACCTGCCTATAGTGTGATCTGCTTTGTAGGACGAGAGAGAGATCAGACGTTTCAACACAGAATGAACTTCATTTAGTAAATTAAATATAAAGTAGACCATAATCTATAATCTTTATAATAAACCAATAATCTGCATGTTTTAATATCTGCTCAAATCTGCTGAAAACCAGGCAAACTGAGACCATGATGAAACCAAATGAATAATTGATTGAAACAGTTAAATAATCGTTAGTTGTGCTTATGTACACTTTGATTAACATTTGAACAGTCTATCCTCTATATAGCCTATACCTAGAATTCAGAAGGGATCTGTAGTTAAAGTTTGAAATGAATAAAAGTATGATCCAGAGCAGTAAGGGAGAAACAGAAAATGAGTCCACTAGCAGCAGATCAGTGCTGGGTATCTGCCAAATCTGACTTTTGGCAACGGAAGCCGTGCACAAATCAGATCAGTGCAGGAGTGAGGTGGCAGACACAGGGAGGAGAGATGGTGGGAGGAATGAGAGGATGAGCCTGGGAGAAACTGAAAACAAGGAAGAGTGGGAGGGAAGCGGGAGAAGAGGTAAAAAAGACAGAGTGTCACTAAAAGTTGATCTATTAATAGACCAGCTCTGGTTCTCGAGCTTTAATTCTTCCCTTGAGGTTGTGAGTAAGAGTGGTGTCGCCTCCCTTTTGTGTCCCCGTCTCTTTGAGTCACTCAGAGGGAACGATGGAGAGACAGTGGGAAAGAGAGAGACGGAGACAAACGGCTCTGTTTTCATGGGGGGATTCGGGAAAGCTTGTCAAGTGAAGAGGATTCGAGTCTCTTGCTTTGCACGTCTCGGCAAGTGTGTCACTGCGCCAACGTCTGGAGGGAACGTCTACCGATCTCTGTCAGAGGAAAAGAGTGACACCGAGGGAGAGAGTGGCAGACACACACAGACACACACACACAGACACAGACACACACAGGTAGAGAAAACAAGCAGTTGAACCAACCAAAACCTCTTGAAAGAACACAGCTAAAAATAAGTCGAGATCAGAACGGAACGGGCAACAGAAGCACTGAATGTTCCCAAACACACAAACACAGACAAAACCTGTTTAAAACCACGTACTCTCATGACCTAATACACAAACTGTGTGCGTGTGTAGTCTTCCCTCTTCATAGTTAGTTATAGTTGTGCAGGAAAAGTCACAGCGAGGTTTCCCTTGAGGAGGAAACTTAACCCCCAAGTAAATCAGCAAAGTTTCCCCGGATAAATGAAAGTGAAAATAAATCAAACAGTCTAATTCTCAGTGTGCAGATGATTGCACTTCCAGATCTGTGACAGCACATGATGAATAATAAATAAAAGTCCTACAAGCACAATCTCGTTTTAGCCCAGTTGCAGGAATTTGCGGCATAAATTAGCAAAACGCTAGCTGCAGGCTTGTTTTATCATTATCATCAATGCACAGAGAGAAACTGGATGTATGCTTAAAGGAGACATGTGATCTTTTGCTGTGTTTTCTCCCTTTAGTGGGTTGTATAGGTTTTTTCATCACAACTAATGACACTTTTTACATTACACACAGTCATTTGGTCCATTTCTAATAGTGAAATATTGATTAGCGCAGCTGTAATATCCAGTTTCCTGAAGACACGTTACAGAAACACTTCTAATCAGTAGCACCATGTTGAATTATCGTTGGCTCATCAATAAGGACTTCTAAGGAACGTCTATAATCCAGATGTTCTCCACATGGACTAATAACCTCTGTAAAAGTGCAAAGTCGTCTCCTTTGTGAACGTTAAGTGAAGAGGTGAACGACTGAAGCAGCAGAAACAGACTTGGGATGATGAAGATTTAAATCTGTGGTTAACTTGATTATATTAATAATAATTAATGAGCACAAGATGGGGGGGGAATGCACGAGTTGACTTATGCAAAAGGAAAATAATTAGGTTGGGACTTTCAAGAACTAACATGACTAATGCAATGTAAGCGCGCCAGTGAATGTTGAAAGTCAACCAAGTCTTTAAGTAAGATCAGAAATATTTTATAGATGCTGAATTATGTATTACACCCTTGATAAAAAGCTGACTGCAGATCCTCATGCTGTTGAATGAGCTTCAGTGTGAAATGTGGGGTTTGCAGTGGACGTTTCTTATTACTTGCACCAAGGAGGTTATGGTTCACGCCCCTGTAGGTTTCTTTGCTCATTGGTTTGTATGTTTGTTTGGTATTTAGCAGGATTACGAGAGAACCACCCGACAGATTAGGACACAACTTGGTGGAAGGATGTGATACATGTCAGGAAAGAGTCCAGTGGATTCTGTCATGGATCCAGACAAAGGAGATGATGAAGGGGATTCTCTTTCACTTTCAGTATTAACTTAGAACCAGTCAACATTCAACTACGCTTCTACTCGACTTATTGTAGAGCTCTTGACCCCGGAATAGTTTTTCAAATAACTCCCTCAGCTGTGGATATGCCCTGAAATGATTCTCCTATATCCCCCCTGTCCATTTCTCTGTTGGTTGGTTGGTTTGAGCGACAGCAAGAATAGAAATCATTGGCGTGGATCCTGGTGGACACACTCATGTTTTATTGTTTTCTTTAGCATTGCGAGACAGGGCGGGTTGTTTGTTTTTCAGGGGCCTGATATCTATGAGCTATGTGCTACTTCTTGGGGAATTCAAATAAGAATCCAGATCTAGTGGATTTGAGATCATGTGGATTGAGCAGAAAATCCACAGTTTATATGCATCATAAACTGTGTAGATATAGTTTTAGTGATAATTCTGAAAGAAGATGACAGATTTGACATCGGTTGAGCGTGGCTGCAGGTACGAGTTCTCTTTCACTGTGTAGCCCGTTTGAAACTGATTCCAAACACACTTGCAGGGACTGAAGCTTTCTCTGGAGAGGCTAACACAACAATGCATTTCTTTCTCTCTTCCTCTCCCCCCCACCCTCCCCCAGGCTTCACTTGAAACATATCCAGACAGTCAGCAGTGAGTCTGAGCTGGGTCTATCTGCGCTGGGCAGCCAGGGAGGGGCTGCCCCGCTCTGTACACACACCTACAATCACTAAAGACACAGTAACGAACCAGCTCCACCCTGCAGCCGCTCATTCAGGGCTGGAATCAATGCAACACAAATATCAGGGAATAAGCCCGGGAGTATTTGTATCCTTAAATACCCTTAAAAACACATTGAACCTTTTCATTTCCCGTACTGCTTCAGCTTGTGGTATTTAGTCGATGGCAATTAATCACACAATGAGTGGCTGCTGTCCAATGAGAGACCAGACGAGTAGAGAACAGAAAGGCACAACGTGACAGAACTCAAACTATGGGGAAGAATCAAGATTCAAAGGCAAATTCAAAGATGGAAATCAAATTAAAGACAAATAACGTACAAGGAAACTGAATCTTTAAAGTTTGTTAACAAGAGGAGCAAATTGAAGCTGTGTTATTTGACCAAACCCACCCCATTACTCATTACTCCTAACTTTGCTTGAGCGTGTAAACTGGGACCATGTCTTTGCAGATGTAAGTTGTAACAGCAGCTGTTGTCTGCTTCCTTCTTCGGGATGCTTTGCCATATGTTGTGCCGCGGGGCGAAAGCCTTTTGTGTAACGGCTGAGTCTGGGGTTTGTTTTCTCCACTGCACTTTAGTGGTTCTCGTCTGGCGACTCCCTTCATACGGTTTGACAAGATTCATGCAGAGGTTGTAAAAGAGGTTAATGGCGTTTTGTGTCTGTTGTGGCAGAAGTCGCGCTGCATCTCATTTCGTCTCGGATGGTCGGAGTCCTTCTCCTCTTTGGAATTATCCAGTTCTGTGTTACCGTCATGTTAATTCTCCATCAATCCATTATAGGCTCTACTTTTGAATCCATGAAATGTATGCACAGTGTGTTTAAGAACTGTTTCCCACACAGTTCTTTCTGAATCATTGTAAACCTTCTCACAAACTGTCCAAATACTTCAATCTGAACTGAACCTTCAAAATCACAGATGGTGACGTCTTGAAGGTGAAAGAAAAAGAAGTGGAAAGAATCTACCGATGCACCAGCAGTTATTTAAAATATGTTATCTCATGGATAATTCTTACAACTTCAATGGGACTTGACCATGAATCCACTTCTGTTCAAATCCTATTCATTATGGTAAAAGGGAAATGTTTGTGTAGCCATCCCAGAAAGACCAGATCTACACACACCCATGCACACATGCCACTTAAGTGCATTCCAGCAAACACACCCACATGTAACACACAAATAAAAATGTATGTACACATGTGGCACGGATCTGAACTCCATGGAGACTGAAACACAAGTCACGTAAACCTGTGCTCAACAACATACTGTATACCCCCCCCCCCCCCCCCAACCCCCTGTGGTCCACACAGAGCACCACATTAATTTGTTTTGTGTAACCTAGTTTTAAGGGTTTAGCTAAAACTGGTGCAACACAATATGATGTCAGAAGACGTGAGCTACCAGCAGCTTAGCGAGTTGTTAAAAACAATACACATGTTGTATGAAAACACAACAACTTTGACTGCTTACTGTAAAAAAGGAAGAACAGTACCGATTTGGTCATCAGCATCAATCATAAATGTCCTCGTCCATGTGTTAATCTTAAAATAGATCTTAGCTGTGTTTAATGTGCGCTACCTGCTCTTTAAAGAGTCCTCCTTCAATGCACAGGGACAATGCATCTGGTTACCGCCAGCAGAGCAAACACAAAAAGGTCAAAAACATGTCGAACGTTTCCTGGCAACAAAATGCTTCAACGCAATTACTCACCAGCACGGAGACCACTCAACAAGCACTGATTCTTTAGTGAACCCAACAGGGGAGATCTATTTTTACCTTTTTCTGAAAGGGTTTTATTTTTCCAAGTTGCCATTCTCAAAGATGGGCTCAAGGCTTATTACAGGGCCGGGTAGGACAGAACAATTGTTCAGATGTGGCTAACAATGCACATTGTTCCCCGGTCTTTTCAAAGAGTGTTATGGTGTCGTGCTCGTGTGTGAGGGTTATTGTTGGATCGCAAGTTTGGGAAAATTACAAAAGATGGTGAGATGCATCCTCCTGTCAGCTGCGATGTCGACACAGGAGTCGGAAAAGGAGGTTTTCACTTCATGTGAAGAATCATTTCTAAATTTGGCATCACACCGTCTGGCTTGTCACACATGAGTCATCCTGCTCTGAAATCCCATTCAGGAATTTTTACAGAATCACCAAACTTTCAATTCTGCTGTATGAACCATTACACGGCGGATGAGAAATAAAACTTTTGTTGATCAGCCAACTGAAAACTATGCAGTTTAAAATCAATTCAATTTCAAATTTATATTTATAATTTTGTGTCAGTTTTGATAGAATTCAACTTCTTCTATCATTTCTTCTCCACAGCATTTCCACCCAAGGCTCATGAGTATTAGAGTATTAAAACCCATCCACTGACACATGACATGAGTTCACAGAAACTGAATCTAAATTAACATCAATCTGTAGGGTGGTTACATTATCTAGAATAGCCATGTGTGTCTGTGAGTACTAACACACTGAGAAAATAGATATAAAGAACGGGGGGAAGCACAAAAGAACCCATGACTGCTACAGTCATACTTCAGAGTGAAAGGCCTTCTTGTGGGTTTCTTCCTGAATCACTCTGTCGTGCTTGATTTCCCCTCGACTCTCACCCCCCCCCCCCCCCCCTTCCTCTAATTCGCTGCTTTGAAGACGATGAAGACCACATTTCGGACGAAGGGGAAACGTGGTCTGGAGGAGACGTAACAAGGCCATTGAGAGTGCACCAGGCCTGAGGAGTGACAGGGATCGAACTCACTCATCCGCCGCTTGCATGGGTTCAGTCACACCTTCGCTAATGTGACTCCAGTGGCTCTCACATGACGACCACGTGATGTCGAGGTGTGACTCTCACACAAAAGGTTAAGTGCTGGAGGAACCAGTCATTCAGTTGAGCAGCTAAATGGAAACTAGTGATTAAAACATGTTCCATTAGCTGGATTGTTATTCAGGGTTTCATTCACTGGCTCTGAGAAACACACAGTTCATGTGTATGAGGAAAGGGCTGTGGAAACTCCAACAGTACAGCTCCACCAGTACAGCTCCACCAGTACAGCCCCACCAGTACAGCCCCACCAGTACAGCCCCACCAGTACAGCCCCACCAGTCGACTCGTAGACTAAAGCCCAGTTCACACAAAACAGTTGGCTGGTGTATCGCCAGTACAACGGGTTGAGGGGCAAACTGGACTCCAGTGTAAATGTCACAACTTCCAACTGATTACCTCCAGTGAGGTGGTTCACCAGTCTAATTTGTACTGGTTCAGTTTTTGTAATGAAGCTAAAAGATTGTGAATATCAGCACTCAGTGGAACACCATGATAGGCAGCTGAGAAAAACCTAATCCCCCCCGATGACACCATATTCAAATCCACTAGATCTGGATTTTATTTTGGATCTGCATCAAACTGCTAGCTAATAGATCCCAGTTCCCTAAAGAGTTCTCCATCAAAATAAAAAACCTTTCCCATCTCAATGTTTGAAGAGCAGAGCGTCATAACACCGATCAATGTTCTTGAGCTTCACAACCATAGTTAAGATTCCAGGTGTTCAGCCAAACAATTCCTGGGATTATAACCTCTAGACTTCCGAGCTGAATCCCATGCTGGCTGGATGGACGGCAGGTGGAACTGCCAACTGCACCTTTGCCTTCCGAGGCCTCTGTTCAGGCCTGAGGCATCTGGCTTCCAGATGAATCTCCACTGTGCCAACATCCAGAGGGATTGGACCATAGTTTGGCGGCGGATTCTAAATCCATCTCCAACGTGTCAGCGGTAACAACTTCTGGTTAAATTTGATTCTCCTCATCCGTGTTGATGCTCAACGTGTTTACACTCACACAAAGTGTTGCAGTTGTTAGGTAACTCACAGTGGGTGAAGATTTCTACAGCCTGTAACAATTACAGCATTTGGTGGAGGAACATTTTTTTTTTTAACCATGACCGCTGATAGATCTGGATTCTGATTGGCTGGAAGGTGTGGATTCACTTTAAGTAGTTCTAAATTAAATTAATGATTCGATAATGCTCTAATAATCACTTAAACCTTCGATGATAGCAGCTTCTCACACAAGAAGATTTTTCTCTTAACTGTTAACGGAGTAGCTTTGGGGTTTGAACTTAAAAATACTATCAACAAGAAACAGAAATGATGAAAAGTAAGAGCAGGGATTTAATTTTAAGACAAAGACTGATTAGAAAAGATGGACGATCACGTCATGTCGAACTAGCTAACCTGGCTGTGTTCATTACTTCATGATAGTTGGCTAGTTGACAGCCTCCCTGGCTTCAAACCAACAACCTAACAGCTAACGACCCTGAATGCCCGACATTCCTGGAATTTACCTTCATGGAAAAATCATCAAACGGACAAACAGCATGACAAGCAGGCCTCCATGCAGTGCACCACTCACTGACCGCTCCACCTACGGCACCGAGGTCCTTGCTCTCACTAAAGAAATCAATATCCCACAATGATTAAGCTCAACGTGGCGTATTGGATGTTCAGGTCCGGCCAAGTTCACAGAGGAGCGGAGACAATACAGGACTTTTTGTTGATCGTCAGCAGCTGAGTCTTGTGAGCGAGTGGTGAGGAGGAGGAAGAGGAGGAGGAGGAGGAGGAGTTGACGGATGCGAGGCAGCTGAGCAGAACCATCGATCAAACATCTGCGTCTCGTGCCGACAAAGCCAGTTCCCAGAATCAGAGCCTCAGCACATTTAGTCCCAGTCATGCCTCGCACAAGCACAAGCATTAGGCATATGGCCCGATGTGACTCGTTCCTGCTTTTAATTAACATATTTATTCATTCACTCCTCATCTCTGCCTTGACTCAGAGTAACTTCAGTGTCACTTCAGCCCCATGTTATGGAATTAAACTTTGAAAATCAGGAAATGAGTCGACTGGAATGAAAAAGTCCAAATGAAGATTATTGGGTGTTTTTCTGCTGACTGCATTCTGCTCTGCACCTGCAGGTTCCATGTGAGAAATGTGGCCTCCAAAAAAAATAAAGGCCACCAAAGCTGCTTCGTGAGAAAATATGATGCCTGTGCAATTGTGCTCACACACCATCTGTGAGATTTCAGTGCACACCTCCGTCTTTTTGTCTCTCGCTGGAGACGAGGTGAGCACACACTGTCCTTCCTGGACCGAGCGCCTGATGAAAGACCTGCTCACTGGCGCTTGTGTCACTTGTGTCACTTGTTTTGTCATCTCCGTACGACAACAACCTGACCTCGTATGACGCACAAGACGGTTTAAATGGAAGAAGAATTAATCGTCAAGTGAACGGCTGATGGGAACAGCCTCCATGAGCGAGAAAAGTTTGAGAAATGATAAGTCACTTAAGTCAGACTCAAAACAATCTTGAAAAGGTCATTTATCAGTCAAAACCTTGAGGATTTACTTTCAATGTTTTCTTATCACTGTAAATGTTCCATCTCTAGGCGTCAGATGTCAAATGTTTTGTTTCCAGTTTCTGAAATGTGAGGGTTTTAAAGCTTTATCTTCAAATGAACCATTTAAAGAAGTCACCTTGGGTCTGGAACACTGAGAACACTGGAACACTAAGACAAGCATTTATCAGTTTGAAGACTTTGAGACTATCACGTGATTCATCAGTCAGGAAAACCAGAATCACTCAGTAGAGCCATAACTCCACCAGGCTCCACCACTGCCCTTAAATCAAACACTCATATTAAACAGTCCCCTAACTTAAAAATAAATAAATAAATTCATAAATTACTCTCAGGGAAATCAGTGAAAATGTGAAAGAAAAGAAAAATTCCAGGATCTGCCCCTCTGACCTCTGAACAGGCTCCACAACATTTGGTGGAAATCTTTTCAGTGTTTTGTGTAATCCTGCTGAACAACCAGCAAATCAAGTAAAACAAGCAACCAAACAAACAGGAGTTATTACAGATGGTTTTAAATCCAACCAAAGTTTACAATCAATGAAAGAAAACACTATTTGAGGCTTTAATTGACCAGTCAAATCTGATGGTCAATCCACATCAGGGACTTTATTCTGTCACTTATCTTATTATCTTGCATTTGTGGATGAAAATCAAACACACCATTAGAAACATGTTTAGCAGAATTGCATCACTACAGCTAAAATGACTAATGGGCCAGCTATTGTCTCATTTCCTTATTAATAAAAGTGAACAAGCAGGATGGGGAAACAGTGGAGATGACGGTCCATGGCCAGGTTGTGTGAAGGAATGTGTGTGAAGGAGAAATCCAGTTTGTCCTCATTGGGACGAGGCTCTGGTCCTAATGAGGT